>NC_046172.1:80747507-80813941 GCF_011064425.1 Rattus rattus
GCTCTTTGTACTGAAAAGGAAAATTATACAGATTTAAGGTTTAAAATATGAAGTTAAAGAATAAGTTTCAAAATTCAGACCAGGCCTAAACACTGTGAAAAGCAAGTCCAGGCAGCCCCACCCTGCCGCTAGACTAACAGACCATAAAGATAAAGAAAAGGAATGCAGGAACCAGCCTGAGTTATCAGGGACTGACTCAAACCATCTGGCAGGAGGGCACCTCCCAGCTTATCAGAGTCACACCTTTAATCCAGATGTCCTTCAAACCCCTGATAACGCCCCTAGCTCCTAAAAAAACTTGCACGCTGCAGTCAATATGTACTTCCTCGTTGTGTTGTAAACTCACTGCCATGTTTAAATGAGCCAATCACTTATAGCTTGCCAGTAAATTAGCCAATGTGTGTAACCACTAACCCCCCTAGCCTTCCTTTATATAAACTCCCCCTGAAGTTTAAAGTTCGGGTCGATTCTCTGTCTCCTGTGTGTGAGATACGCAGTCGACCTGGGATCCCGCTAAGACCCGGATTCACAAAGCTACCTGCTTTTTACATCAAGAATGGCTACTGGTTCCTGCACCCCATCTCATAATTGAGCGAGAGACACGCCCCGCTTAGGGTACGCTTTTCAGTATTCTTTCTTTCCTTTTTCTTCCTCAGTCTCTCATATCTTCTGCATCTTCTATAGCTATTAGATGCTGTCCACTTATGTAACCACACTTCAATTTTTACTTTCTGAAACTTACACTAACTCTCAGTAACTTAGCTTTTAACCCTTCAAATTTCTGTAGCTTTCTCTTTATATCTTTCCTATATCTTAGCCAGATTGGTGGGGCATTTTATAGCCCCTCGGGAGACCCACCCTTGAGCCTGGCAGCAGACCCGAGCACTCCTACCCTCAGGTGTATTCAAGTCAACAGTCAGGAGTGAGGGTCTTCCATCTATATCTGGAACATTATTTCTGGCCTCTAGCAGAATTCCCCTGTCTTTCCTAGGTAAAAGAAGACCTGTAACAGTTACTAACAAGCATCTCCAAGTGGGGATAGTGAGAAAACAAGAAGAGAATCTAGATAATAGAGGTCCACTAGAAGACAAATAGCATTTAGTCACACAGCTAAACCAGGAGGACTTTTGGGACAAAAGGCCATTGTAAAATAAGCAGAAGCTTTGTTCTGTGGAAACAGAAAGGCAAGCAGAGGCTGATCTGTTACCAACCATTCTCTCTGGACTTAGATTTTACTTAAGTACCTTCAAGTGTAAGAACTAATAACAAAAGGATGGGAGATGGTTAGACCTGGGTGTTAGATGCCAAGTGGCTGACTTAAGAATTGTAACTGTTCACCTGGGACTTTCAGGACTTCAGTAGCAGCCTTTACCAAACTGTCTCACTGGATTAAATGCCCGCTGGAAAAGAAAACATTAATACTGACCTTGGCCACAGCCAAAGCCTGAATTTAAATTTAGGCTAGCAAAACAAAGTTCTTCACAGTTTGTTGTAGATTCTTTTGAAACTATTTTAGGGCTTCTGCCCCCCAACCTGGGAACAGGCATTTGACCCTGGGGTAGGAACTGGCTGCTGTGGGGATAGGATCAAGGCACTCTCCATGTCAATGATGACTAACAGGGAAGGTTACTTAATGTGGGAGATCAACCTCCTCTCTTGGAATAGGGCCAGCAGATAAGGCAGGCTGCCTTAGAGAAATTCTCTTAATGAACACTCTCCTTCTGTGAGCAAGTGTTGAAGGTCTGGCCACTAAAGGCAGCAACTGGAATTTTTTTTTCAGGGCCAAAAGTCTCATAAAACAATCACTAACTCTACACTATCTTTTTGTTGTCAAAGCATCAACCCTTGCCGGCCTCATCACCTTGAAACTCCTCTTACGCTGACTTGGCCAGAGGTGCGCTGCTGCCCACACACAGCCTGCAGCTTGCTAGCAGGCCTGCATGCTTGCCACCCTCAGCCCCTACAATTTCCTACTCTGTGCTGTCCCTTCCTTAGAAGCTGTGAATGCTTAAACAACAGGGAGAAATTTTCTTCAGGATCTAAGGTAAAGCTTTCAGGTTCTGATAATGTCTATTTCAGACAGGGTCACTCGCTAACCTGGAGTCCTTCATACACAACTGTTAATAGCAGCTAGACTGGACAAGGGGAGTAAAGGAGGGCATCTCTCCTGAGAGAGACTCAAAGAGAGAAAGATAAACTCCCCAGCAGAAAAAAAACTTTTTTCTCAAATAAATTATTTCCAAGTTAAGCACCAAGAGGGACCAAGTAAAAACTCCTTGACAAACAAAGCAGTTTCATGATTTCAAACACAGATAGTCAGTCCAAATTCAAAACGAAACAAAAGCCAAAAAGGCACTTGACAATAACACAGAAAACAAACCAGACAAACAAAAAAGACCAAGACAAAATATAACACCAAACACAGAAACAGAATACAGGCAACAGTCCTACTCTCTCAACACAAACTGGTCCAACAGTCAAAGAAGTAACAGACAGATGCGCCACGCGGCTTCGGTGCCAAACCGAAAACAAAAAGTCCGATGGAGGTGTTGAGGGTCTGGGGCGGGGTCACCGTAGGTCCGGATCCCTCTCCTCCCAGACGGAGGTGCCGAGGGTCCGGGGCGGAGGCGCTGTAGGTCCGGATCCCTCTCTTCCAACCAAAACCACCTATCCTTCCGATACGGGCCGAGCCCCGAAAAACTGGGCTCCAAACACCCTTGGAACGTCTTCCAGGGCTGCGGGGGAGAAGTCCGAGCTCGTCAGCTCCTTCTCTGGCCCACCCAGATAGTCCCCAGATCTGAGCTATGGATCGATCGTTCATAGGACAAAACACGACATACACACACAGCGCGCACTCTCACATTCAAGACTCAACACTAACGTCCACTCCCTTATTTCAAAACTGAACCAAAACTCTTTCCATGCCTAACCAGAACCAAAACAGAGACAGACACAGCCAGCAGCCAGCAATCAGACACAATTGGGTATTCCCTTACTTCCAAGAAGGTCTTCAGAGTTGTGGGTGGTTGCGAGATCCTGGACGACCCCCCAAGAGAAAATCCCCACTCAAGTCTCGAGACGATGCAACCCCCCAAGAACTCACGAGAAACCAGTCTTGATGTAATAAACAAGAGGTGTATTTGAGGAACCAGAGCTCTGGGGCGACACGATATCTACACAGGAGACAGAGGAGTCAACCCTGAGCCCAATTAGGGAAGGGCCTGGTTTATAGGAAAATTACATAGGCAGTTGGCAACAGTCACACAAAGCAATTTCATTGGTTTGGCTTGGGCTCAGTTCAACTCTAGGCCACCCCTCCTCTGGGGCAAAGCTGACCTTTAATTCGTTTTTCTCAGGACTGTTGAGTCAGGCCTTATCGAGGCCAGATGGTTTGTGGTGGCTATAGCCAGGCTACATCTCCAAAACATGTTATGTTTTTCTTTGTTGTGAGGTGTACTTGTCCTCACAGCAGGGTCAGTGGGGGATAGTTTAAAATCTTTATTCTTTCACTAATAACTTATGAAAGGATTCAGGAAATGAATCACGACTGTATGGTATTAAAAATTACATATGGAGGAGGAAAGCCCTACATCATCAGGTTACTAGATCCCTAGAGATTTTGCTTCTTATGTTCTTATTTAAATATTTTAAAATTCTGTAAACTTTTCCTTTTTAAGTATAAATTGTATTTACTAATGGATGAAACCTGCCAATGTAGCCTGGCATCAAGCTGAAATACCTGGCAGGTGTCTCTGTTCATCCTGTCCACGTGTCCTTGTGTCAACAGAAGGCAAATGAGAGGCTGTAGGTGATGGGGGCACTGCCAGATCCAAGGCCCTGCTAGCAAATTTGCTGACTGAATGTGGCTTGAGTTCAATGCTCACACCTTTCTCACCTATTAAACATTTTACTTTAGTTTTTGCTCACTCATCTGCTTCAAAATAGCAAACAGTTACTGAATACCTTGTAGTGTATGCTGGCTGTACTTGATGAGGGTTATGCCAAGAAAAACAGCAGTCTATCAAATTTGAGTTTAATGACAGCAAACTGGGCTTTGCCTTCTGGAAAAATTTGAAGGATACCTCCACTTACCTTGGCACCCCAAATTTTATTTAGATAAAACATACAATTCCTGCATCTTCCATCTCCATTTGGTTATTGACATGATGGATATAGCCTGTTTCATTGCCTGGGTAACAATCAACAATCATGGTACTGCCCCACTCTGAACTGCACTGGTTGAACATAATAGCCAACTCCAAATATCCTCCCATGTCATGTCAATGAAGAAAAGAAAAGCAGACTCAATGCAATCTAAGCCCTCTGGGAAAGGAAAGCATGTTCTGCTCAGGTCCTCAAGTCTTGGCGCAGGAGACCACTCAGGATGATACACCAAGAAGACAGTACCCATAGAGGCATGGAGTACCTTTGTGTTCTGGGTATATACATGTGATCAGTTAATGCTGGAAAGAGTCTAAACAGAATCCCTTGGTCACCTGACCAATAGCAGGGTGTGTCCTGTCTGAAGGCAGATCTTTACCTCCTGCCAGTCAGCACCACATGTAGATATCAGCACAGGAAATTCGTTTTAGTTCCTCAGGGTGAAACAGAGTGCTCACCAGAGGGCCAAGGAGTATGACAAGAACTGGGGGCCAAAGTTTCTTCAAGCAGTTTATCCTGTAGTTGCGCAGCTCCCTGCTGCTGTGGGGGATCAGTCATCCATGCTCCTCATGAGCAGGGCAATGGATGGTTTCTTTGCCATCAATCCAGGTGGTTTTGTTACTCCTGAATGTCCTTGGAAGTGTCAAACTTCTGGCTATCCAGCTTTCTGTATGTGCACTTGCCAAAGCCATGCAGGGCGTGCGCCTCTTTGATGATCTGCTGCCTGGTCTTTCTTCCCAGGAAGTCGTCCATTATGCAGATGCTGTACTTGATTGTGCAAAGCACAATG
This sequence comes from Rattus rattus, assembly GCF_011064425.1. Classification (NCBI taxonomy): domain Eukaryota; kingdom Metazoa; phylum Chordata; class Mammalia; order Rodentia; family Muridae; genus Rattus; species Rattus rattus. The sequence continues at coordinate 80,752,459 of NC_046172.1, forward strand.
CACTCCCAGTGCCAGTTTCTTCCAAGGCAGAAGCTTGCTCTGCCCATTGGGTCACAGCTCTCCACCAGGACTCAGTGCTTCCCAGTGGCCGCTGACTGCTGGACACAGCCTGGCACACTCACACCCAGAGACCTGCTAGGTGGAGGATCCTAGGAGCTGGGCTGTGGTGTGCCTGGACACTCCTTTCCTTCGCCAATCCCTGAACCACGTATTCATCAGGCCATAGTGCTCTTGCCTCCATGTGTTACCTAGCCAGCTTGCACAGCTCTGGGTGCCACACTCCGCAGGGTCTCAACGTGGGGCAGTGCACGCCCAGCTTCCCTCTAGGATACTCTCTGCCCTGACACACCAGCTTGTGCTTCTTCAGTCCTGACTCTGCTGCTCCATGCAGCATTGCCTGCAGCACAGCAGGTTCGCCATTTTCCCGCACAACTCTTGCAACTTCCAGTGGCACTCTCAGACACTCAGCCCATTGTGCCTTTCACAGACACTGGATTTGGCCTTGCCTGCCTTGCCTGGAGCTGCCAAGCACAGCAAGGTGTCTAAGAGAGTGAGTACTGTAGGGAGCAGGGACCCATTGGGCTGTATTTTGGTCAGCAGGCAGGGCAAGGGCCTGTGAGTAGCACACACTATCCACCCATTCTGAAAGTACTCTTCGGCCTAATGGACTCCGTTTTTAAATCCACGTGCTTTTTCTAAGGGAGCAACCTACCTCCTTACCTATCCATGCCATTGTGTCTTCTAATGCCAATGGGTGCCTAAACTTCATATTACATACTGAAAATGTCCTTCACTATTCCCAGAATCTTGGATGGTCATGAGTCTGCCAGATGTTTCCATTCTAGTAAAGACATTCTGCTGAATTACATTGAAACAATGACGTAGAGGAGACCTGGACTCAAGCATTCCTTCAAACACTTCAAATACCAACCCCTCACCACATTCAGTTTTTTATCACCTGTTTCTTTATAGAGAGAACAAATCCATTTAGTGATGTTAGGATTCACAGAATAGCATTTTACTTACTTCATGGTAGAGGAAATCCTGTAGTTATCACCAGATACCTTGTTCATTATATCATGTGGATATAGGCAATGTTAAACTTATCTCGGTGCAGATAAGTCTACTTTTATGCAAGAGAAGTTCTTGCCATACAGATCTTTCACTTGCTTTGTTAAAGTCATACCCAGGTCTTTTATGTTATTAGTGGATACTGTGAAGGGTGTCCTTTCCCTCATTTCTTTCTCAGCCTGTTTATCCTTTGAGAAGAGGAAGGCTGCTGATTTTTTTAAGTTAATTTTATCCCCAGCCACTTGGTTGAAGTTCTTTATCAGGCTTCGTAGTTCTCTGGTGGAATTTTTGGGATCACTTAAGTATACTAACATATCATCTGCAAATAGTGATATTTTGACTTCTTTCTTTCCAATTTGTATCCCATTGACCTCTTTTTTTGTTGTCTGACTGCTCTGGCTAGGACTTTGAGTAATCTATTGTATAAGTGGGGGTGAGAGTTGGCAGCTTTGTCTAGTCCCTGATTTTAGTGGGGTTGCTTCAAGTGTCTATTTAATTTGATGTTGGCTACAGGTTTAATATATATTGCTTTCACTATGTTTAGGTTTGGGCCTTGAATTCCTGATCTTTCTAAGACTTTTATCATGAATGGGTGTTTAATTTTTCAAATATTTTCTCTGCATCTAATGAGATGATCATGTTTTTTTTTTTCTTTGAGTTTGTTTACAGAGTGGATTACATTGATGGACTTCCATATATTGAACCATTCCTGCATCCTGGGGATGAAGCCTATTTGATCATGATGGATAATCATTTTGGTGTGTTCTTGGATTTGGCTTGTGAGAATGTTCTTAAGTCCTATTGTGTTGATATTAATAAGGGTAATTGATTTGAACTCTTTCTTTGTTGGTTTTTTTTTTTTGGTTTAGTTTTAAGCATAACTGTGGACTCAAAGGAGAAATTGCTTAGTATTCCTTCTGTTTTATTTTGTAGAATAGTTTGGACAGTATTGGTATTGGTTCTGCTATGAAAGTCTGATAGAATTCAGCACTAAAGCCATCTGGTCCTGGGCAACTTTTGGTTGGGAGACTTTTAATAGCTGCTCTTATTTCTTTAGGCATTTTGGGACTGTTTAGATGGTTTTTCTGATCATGATTTAACTTTGGTACCTGGTATATGTCTAGAAAATTGTAAATTTTATCCAGATTTTCCAGTTATGTTGAATATTTATGCTTTTGTAGTAGGATTGGATGATTTTTTGAATTTCCTCAGATTCTGTTGTTATGTCTTCCTTTTCATTTCTTATTTTGTTAATTTGGATACTCTCTCTGTGCCCTCTGATTAGTCTGCCTAAGGATTTATCTATCTTTTTGACTTTCTCAAAGAACTATCTCATGGTTTTGTGATTCTTTTTATACTTCCTTTTGTTTCTACTTGGTTAATTTCAGCACTGAGTTTGATTATTTCCTGTTGTCTACTCCTCTTGGGTGAATTTGATTCTTTTTGTTCTAGAGCTTTTAGGTGTGCTGACAAGCTGCTAGTGTATGCTCTCTCCAGTTTCTTTTGGATGCACTCAGAGCTATGAGTTTTCCTCTTAGCACTGCTTTCATTATGTCCCATAAGTTTGGATATGTTGTACCTTCATATTTATTATATTCTAAAAAGTCTTTAATTTCTTTCTTTCTTTTTCATGACCAAGTTATTATTGATTAGAGCTTTGTTCAGCTTCCATGTGTATGTGGGTTTTCTGTCGTTTTGTTTTTACTGAAGACCAGCGTTAGTTGATGGTGATATGATAGGATGCATGGGATTATTTCAATATTCTTGTGTCTGCTGAGAACTCAAATTCATGGGAATGAATGGGTTTGGATCTGAGGGGTGAATGATCTTAATCATCATATGTGCTTTTTTCAGGTTATGGGTAGTTTATATAACCAGTCTTCCTGTGCAAATTCACAATTAAGAGGATTCATTCTAGGGAGGCCATCAGGCCATCAGTATGCCTGTCTTTCTGAGCAGGGCAATATGGGCTAAAATACCACTTTTGCTTCTATAATCATTGGCTAGTTCATTAAAATGGAGAATGAGAGCAGGACTCATTACTAGAACAATTATAGCAATGTCATTTATGTCCAGTTCTGGAGGGTTGTCTTGTACTTAAACCCCTCAGAATCTTTACTGCATATTTCAGAAATAGTCCAAGTCTATCTTCTGATTGGTGGCAGAACTTTCAGCTAGACAAGATCCTTTTTTAAGTTACTGGTATTCTACCTGTGACTCAATATAGAGATGATGAGTGTTGCCCTCAGTTTTAGCAGGAGGACTCTTTCTGGGGCAATCAGACATGAACAGTAACCTGTGTGATATTGTCTCACTCCTGAAATCCAAGCAATGTTTGGTGGTGTAGGGGTAAAAAGGTAGTCTTCCTGTTGCCATTTGGACTGCAATCTTAGGATCAGTCAATTGCCCTCAAAATTCTAAAGAAACTAAGTGGTCATCTGGGTGACCTATTTGGCAGAACATACTTTCTTTTCGGTCTGCTTCAGCAGTATGTTGCTTCATAAGTCTGCCTTCCTCTTTCACCCGTGTTTTCTTCAGGAAAACACTCTGTTGTGAGATTTTCTTAGGCTTTCACCTGTGTCCACTTTAGTAAAACATTCATGTCTTTCCCTCAGCAAAATCCTATCAAAGACAACTGACTTTCCAAAGGACACTGAATTTCCACTTCAGAAAGTAGCACTAACTGAGTCCTAATAATAACTCTACTGTCCTCATAGGTCAAAGACTTCTTCACAATAAACAGAGACACTCCTCCTACAGGAGATGGCATGAAATACAGAGACCCTCAAAGAATGAATACACTTAGAATAATTAACTTCATGCCTGCTGTCCCAAATTCTACTAAAATGGACTGCTTTCTTATGCATGAATTGTTTGAAAGTGGATCGAGCTGATAAAACCTGAAAAGACTGCCTCCTGTAGCTAGACATGGCCCCCAGTGGAAGGATGAGGCAGACCACCCATCTCAAAATTTTTAACCTAGAATTGTCTCTGTCTAAAGAAAATGCAAATACGTAAAAGGAGCAGATGATGAAGAAAAGGGCATCCAGAGACCACCGCACCATGAGAATTAATTCATCCACAGACACCAAATCCTTGCACTTATTCCTGATGCCAAGATATGCTTGCAGACAAGATCCTGATATTGATGTCCCCTGAGAGGCTCCGCCAGCACCTGTCTGTGACAGATTGTAAGGAATACAATGAAAAATAAAATGTGAAACTTAAGAAACACCCTGCGTAGGGGACTGCTGTGTTTGTGAGCCTGATAGATAAGGATAATCCCTAATGTGAGGAATACAATGAAAAATAAAATGTAATATTTAAGAAACATCCTGTATAAGCTTAAGTCCAAGTGGATCAAGGACCTCCACATCAAACCAGACACACTCAAACTAATAGAAGAAAAACTAGGAAGCATCTGGAACACATGGGCACTGGAAAAATTTCCTGAACAAAACACCAATGGCTTATGCTCTAAGATCAAGAATCGACAAATGGGGATCTCATAAAAAACTGCAAAGCTTCTGTAAGGCAAAAGGACACTGTGGTTAGGACAAAACAGCAACCAACAGATTGGGAAAAGATCTTTACCAATCCTACAACAGATAGAGGGCTTATATCCAAAATATACAAAGAACTGAAGAAGTTAGACAGCAAGGAGACAAATAACCCTATTAAAAAATGGGGTTCAGAGCTAAACAGAGAATTCACAGCTGAGGAATGCCGAATGGCTGAGAAACACCTAAAGAAATGTTCAACATCGTTAGTCATAAGGAAATGCAAATCAAAAACAACCTGAGATTTCACCTCACACCAGTGAGAATGGCTAAGATCAAAAACTCAGGTGACAGCAAATGCTGGCGAGGATGTGGAGAAAGGGAACTCCTCCATTGTTGGTGGGTTGCAGACTGCAACCATTCTGGAAATCAGTCTGGAGGTTCCTCAGAAAATTGGACATTGAACTGCCTGAGGATCCAGCTATACCTCTCCTGGGCATATACCCAAAAGATGCCCCAACATATAAAAAGACACGTGCTCCACTATGTTCACCAGCCTTATTTATAATAGCCAGAAGCTGGAAAGAACCCAGATGCCCTTCAACAGAGGAATGGATACAGAAAATGTGGTACATCTACACAATGGAATATTACTCAGCTATCAAAAAACAATGACTTTATGAAATTAGTAGGCAAATGGTTGAACTGGAAAATATCATCCTGAGTGAGCTAACCCAATCACAGAAAGACATACATGGTATGTACTCATTGATAAGTGGCTATTAGCCCAAATGCTTGAGTTACCCTAGATGCCTAGAACAAATGAAACTCAAGACGGATGATCAAAATGTGAGTGCAGATGGCTCATGAGAGACACAGCCAGAATACAGCAAATACAGAGGCGATGCCAGCAGGAAACAACTGAACTGAGAACGGGACCCTGTTGAAGGAATCAGAGAAAGAACTGGAAGAGCTTGAAGGAGCCTCGAGACCCCATATGTACAGCAATGCCAACCAACCAGAGCTTCCAGGGACTAAGCCACTACCCAAAGACTATACATGGACTGACCCTGGACTCTGACCTCGTAGGGTTGCAATGAATATCCTAGTAAGAGCACCAGTGGAAGGGGGAAGCCCTGGGTCCTGCTAAGACTGAACCCCTAGTGAACTAGACTGTTGGGGAGAGGGCAGCAATGGGGGAGGGTTGGGGGGAACACCCATAAGGAAGGGAGGGGAGGGGATGTTTGCCGAAACCGGAAAGGGAATAACATTGAAATGTATATAAGAAATACTCAAGTTAATAAAAAAAAAAAAAAAAAAAAAAGAAACATCCTGTATAAAGGATTGCCAGGTGTTAGCCCTATATGAATGTGCCCTGAGGGATAAATGTATAAGCTCCAAAGAGGATTGGCCAAAAGTAACTTAAAAACCCGGGTCTGACCACCACAACGCACTCTCTCCCGGAGTCAAACTCATTTTTACAGAGTCATTGAGTCCACCAACCAAGATGCCTATTACCAATCAAGATAATTCCATTCAGTAGATCGAGTTCCAGCAAGCAGAAGGACAAGTAGGTTGTGGAACTTACCTGAAAGGCAGACAGTACTATGGGCCAGACAGTAGGTTAGTGAGGAATGGGTGTTGTGTGACTGCGAACCTATTTCCCCATGTGCTGGGCAAATAAAGAAACACATTCTATTATTACTTCCAAGTCTGAGGCTTCCTTCTTGCCCCTGTGAGCCACAGTTCACATAGTTGGCAGGATCCATCTTGAGAGATCGTAGGGCCTAAACTAGATATAACAGACATTTTCTTTGGCATTCCTTTATGCCCTAATCATAGGGAAATAACTACATTTTCATGGGAAGGAAAACAATACCAATTTACCAGGGTCCCTGAAGGATATAAAAACAGTCCAATCATAGCACATAATGCATTAAGATGGGCATTAATCTCATTTCAGAGACCACAGGAAGTCACTATCTTTTCATATATAGATGATTTCTCAATAATAAATATCAAATAAGAATCAGATACTACAGAAAAGAGTAGCTGATTTAATAGCACACTTGGGATGGGAAACTATGGTCAGAACACAGTGTAAAAATAGAACTTTTATTATTTTTATTAAAAGTCCTTCACAAAAACAACAAGAATGTAACTTTACTGAATGTCCTTTTTTCTGTTCCTCCAATTGTAGCTTAAGGTCATTATGCAGGTGAAGGCAGGTACAGGATAGAACGAAGCCTGCCATTGGATGAGAAGGAAGGATGGACTGGAGTAAGTTTTAGAGGAGGAGAAGATTGGAGCGAGAGGAGGGAGCAGCTGAGAGAACATAGCAGCCAATGTTAAAATTTCTCTCTGCATACTTACCAGTTTTTTATGACTATTCTTAAGGGATGAATGTGTGCAGGAAATTGTATGTCTACATGAGCCAATAATATCATATCAATTGAACCAGAGGATAGTGTGGTGTGTTCTTTCATGATGTAATTGAGTTCAAGAGATTTTGTGGTGGAAGGACACACTGGTCCAGCCACGGAATTGGGATTTGTATGTCTGGCATGGCGGCAACCTGCCTAGGGAACTAGGTGGGTAGAGAGATTGTTGCTGTTATCAGAGAGTAGCCATTGGCAGGGTGATATGGGATGGAGCCTAGCGGGTGAGATGCTTTGTTGACAGAGATGAAAATATCCCACAGATGCCATGTTGCCCTATCGTGCTGGCAATAGTGTGGGATAAAAGAAATTATTTTATTATATATTCTGCAACAGGTGGTGATCCAATATGTTGGGCAAGAATCCACTAGTAAGTTAAGATTATCACCGTGAAAGTTGGAAGAAAGTTTTATTTTCTAAGTAAGATGGTGAAGGTACCATGTTGAGTCATGTGATGGCCCAAACATAGAATCCTCAAACAAAGGAATAGAAGGGGGTCTGCTCACAGAGTCTAGGTCGCCTGGACTGCTCCTAGCTATAGAGAACTAAAAAATGGAAGCTGCCTGCTTCCTTAGAAGATGTTAATTAGTGATACTGGTAAGTGTTACAAGATACTCATATTCTTTCTATTATGGGATCCACAGGAATTTTGGGTGAAAATCCTAGTTAGATAAGCTGCCAACTTCTTAATGACAGGTGTCATTGAAAGGAGATTAAGTTTGTTTTTAGAAGAAGAGAGTAGAGTTTAACTGAATCACCTTGGGATTTTCACCCATGGTTTGGAACTTAGGGAAAATTAGTCAGTGAATCTAAGTAGAGACTTGTGATACTTATCAGTTAATACAGTATTAAAAATAGAATACAAACACATATTATGGAAGTTATTAATAAATATAATCTGAAGCTCCAGGTAGAGAACTTGACAGATCAATGTATTTTAGGCTAAAGTTCTGGCTCTATAAGTTGCTTACTTCTTATTCGTATTATAATTGATAAAAGGTGTTTAATTTGTTTAATAAATTATCCCACTAAGGCTGTATGGCTCAATGATGCCAGCTTGCAAGGGTTCATGGTTATTTTTGATATTTACCACAGTAGGAATCTCAGGTTTTCATAAAGTGGGCCTCACAAGATTTTGGGTTAATTTCCTGATATGACAGACTAGAAAAGCCTAAACAGGTTCATACACTATTTTTTAGATTACTTCTGTTGTAAAATTATTTAATCTTCATAATGGGTGTGACTTTGAATTTTTTTTGGATATATTATTGCTCTCAGAGAGACTGCAAGATACAAATGTTTCTGGTTACAGACTAACAAACAGGGAAATTTGGGAGAAAAGTTTTGTCTTTGTGTTTTTTAAAAGGGTAATTAGGCTCTGGATACCTTCCGGAGTCATATGGATTAGATTTGACAGAGGTAGACTGCTTGGAGAACTAAATTGAAGAGAATCATACAAAAAGATATCTCAATTCTAAACATTTGTCTTGAGAATTATATTTTGGAGAACATACCTGCTTGGATTCCTGATCTCTAGAACTTTCAGCTGGGTCCCATCAAGAAAGAGATATCCAGCTACAACTTTTGCTCCATTTTCCCTACCACCCGAAGGATGTCTCAATGTCCATGTACAACTTGAAGAAATTATTGAAGTGTTATTGCCCTGATTCCCTGGATTTGGGTAGGGCTGACAGTGGTTATTTTAAGTTTGTTTCTATGAGGAATTTAGAAATGGTCATAATTTAACAAGGAGGAATTAGCTAGACTGACTTGAAAGGCCATAATCTCATTTGGTAACTAAGGTAAAATCATATCTTTGGTATAGAATTTAGTGGTTACAAAATTTTAAAAATACAAGGTTTGGACCTTTCTATTGATGCCATAACAAACTTCTGAGTTGATTAAACATGTGAGTTAAGGGCCAAATAGCAAATTCATGGCTATAAGTTTATTGATAAAGTGCTTTCAAGATAATATATTAGGATAGTTAATGGACAACAGCCTAAATTACTTTATATAGATAGACAGTTTTCAAAAACACAGAAATCTTCAAAATATGACATTTAAAGTTATATTTGTTGAGACTCATCTGCTTCTAACATTTCCCCTTTTGTGGATTTAGTGAAGAAGTTGAGCATCTCTACCTTAAGGTGAGGTAGTACTTTATAGCTAGGTAGCCACTGGGCAGAAACTGCCTATTTCATCCACAGACTAATACTGTCCAAAAAGGAACACATGCATAATAGTTGACAGATAGACTTTGCCAAGCCAGCATTATCAGGCCTTCAAGATTTCTGCATTTCAAGAGTCTGTCACTTGATCCTAGGCCAGAAGGCTGAAGACTTGCTATCACATGTACCTAACAGAAGACTGTGCTGATGGAGATTTGTATAATATAGCTTTTCTCAGCTCTACAAGTCTTGTTAGGCTTCCTATGTTTGTATATATTTGGTCATTCACAGGTTTCTGACAGTGTTAAAGACTATTTATAGTCTCATAGCCTACCCAGGCTGCTTAACCTTGAAAATACATATTAAGTTGGATAGTTATCAGAGAGTATACAAGCTAGCCAGGATATAACATAGATACTATGCCTTTCTTAAGCTGGAATAGATAACTAAGTGTTCTTTTTAACGGATAAAATGTAGGACTGGGTGTTAGGTGTAGTTTATGCTTTTAAATTACAAAATGAGAATAGTTATGCTCAGCTTTTATTTGAGAGAAAATTTTTTCTTTTTTTTTAATTAGACAGAAAGCATGAAATATAGGCTGATGTTATTATGCAGGTGAAGGCAATTACAGAATAGATCAAAGCCTGTCATTGGATGAGAAGGAAGGATGTGTTGGAGAAATGATTTAGAGGGGGAAGAGACAGGAGTAAGAGCATCCAAGAGAACATGGATGCCAATGTTAAGCTTTCTTTCTGCGCGTTTACAGGTTGGTATGACTATTCTTAAGGGATGGATGTGTACAGGATTTGTATGTCTAGATGAATAAATTATATCTTAACTAGGTGGGAAGTGTATATCCTTATCAATTTTTTGTGAGTTAATTGTGTTGATGTATTGTACATTGAGCATTGAACACATAAATCTGATTGTTGGGATCCAGTTTGCTAAGTAATGATTTCACTGGGTGTTGGGAGTGTAAACAGAGTCTGTGACAAGAAGCCATGCTAGGCTGTAGAATGCTTAGAGAGAGTGCTGTGTGGGGCCATGCTAGCCCAATCCATAGAATGAGATGGTAAAAGGTGTGGTAACAACTGTCCATGGGGACAGTGTTTGAATGCAGCTAACAGAGAAACAGGAAGAGCATGCAGATTCACGTGAAATGGGAACTTGTGGGATCAGGATATGCAAGCTTTTTAATTTTACTGCAACATCTAACCACTCCCATCTAGCTAGTTAGTGTGCTGCTCTATCCTAGTTGGACTGTCAAGGTTAAGGAAAAGGGGAGCCAACTATATGGTTATGTGAAGCAATCATCAATGCTAGGATATATATATATATCCTATGAAGGATATATATATATATATATATATATATATATATATATATATATATATCCTATGAAGGAAGAACTGCCCTAGAATTTTAAGATACATCATTTTTGTGTCAGGTTACTTTGCCTAAACATTCAACATAAATTAAAAACACCAAAACCTGTAAATAGTGTCAGATCAGCCTGGAAATTGCTGTGCTGGCAAGAGGCTGAGTGACAGTGACTGAGTCAATTTCTCATTTTGTTAGTGTGTGTAACCAACTCCATTACCATTTCCAAAGATATAGGTATGAGTGTATTGTTTTGTTTAGTTAGTTGGCACAAGGCAGGGCTATCTTGAGTGAGAGCAATGTGGAGGGTGTGTGGGTCAAAATAAAATGACCTGAAAGGACAGTGAATTGTAAAACATTCACACTGATATCATGTCTGTTTTCAGGCAGAAAAAAATAACCATTGGGGAGACATGCCTTAATGCTTAATGGCTAGTCTGAATTGGTATAAATGGGACTGAATTGGACTGAATAAGTCTGAATTGGTCCTAACCAGTCTGAACCGGTCTGAAACGGTCTGAACATTCTGAAATGGTCTGTTCCTTTGCGTGCTGGTCTGGACCAGTCAGGTCCAGTCTGGATAGGTCTAGACAGGTCTGTACCTGTCTGGACTGGTCTGAACCATTCTGGTCAGGTGTGAAATGGTCTCATCTGTTCTGGACATGTCTGGTCCAGTCTGAACCGGTCTGAACCAGTTTGGTTGGGTCCGAACTGGTCTGGAACAGTGCAGTGTGGTCTAGACCGGTCTGGACCAGTCTCTTCTGGTCTGAACTGTTATGAAACGGTCCTAACCAGTCTGAAGCAATCCTAAACTGTCTGGTCCTGATTGGACACCAGTCTCAACTGGTCTGAATGAGTCTAAGCTGGACTGACCTTTTCTGGTCAGGTCTGAATCAGTCTGATTGAGTCCTAAACAGTCTGAACTGGTCAGAACCGGGCTGAACCTGTCTGGAACGATCTATTCCAGTGTGGACTGGTCTTGACCGGTCTGGTCCTATTTGGACCAGTCTGGACCGGTCTGAACATGTCTGGACCGGCCTGGATCATTCTGGTCTGGTCTGGACAGGTCTGATCCATTCTGGACCTGTCCGGTCTGGTCTGAACTGTTCTGAACCCGTCTGAACTGGTCTGGACTGGTCTGGACCAGTCTCTACCTGTCTGAACCATTTTGGTCCTGTCTTGAGCAGTCTGTTCCTGTCTGAACCGGTCTGTACCTGTTTGGTTTCAAACCTAAACCGGTTTGAATCATTTGTAACTGGTCTCTACCGGTCTTAACTGATCATGTCTGGTTCAGACCAATCTGAACAGGTCTGAACTGGTCAGAACCAGAATGAACCATTCTGGACCAATCTAAACTGGTCTGGTTTGGTCTGAACTGATCTGAGTCATTCCTAACCGCTCTGAACCGGTCAGAACCAGTGTGAAACGGTCTCGTCCAATCTCCACCGGTCTGATCCGGTCTGAACTGGTCTGAAACTGTCTGTTCCTGTCTGAACCAGTCTGATCTGCTCTGATCCGGTCTGATCCGGTCAGAACCAGTCCGAACCCTTATGAACCATTCTGAACTGGAAAGAACCAGTCTGGACTGCTCCAGTCAGTTTCGGACTGGTCTGAATCAGTCCTAACCGGTCTAAAATGGTCTGAAACCGTCTGAAACTGTCGGAACCGATCTTGTCCGTTCTGGACCTGTCTGGTCCAGTCTGGCCTCATCTGAACAGATCTGAACCAGTCTGGTTGGGTCTGAACCATTCTGGACCAGTCCAGTCAGTTATGGATAGGTCTGGACTGGTCTGTTCTGGACTTATCCAGTCTGAATCATTCCTAACCTGTCTGAACCTGTCTTAATCAGTCTGGGCCGGTTCAGACCAGCCTGGACTGGTCTGGCCCAGTCTGAATATGTTGGACTGGTCTGGATAGTTCTCAACCGGTCTGATCCCGACTGAACCAGTCTGGTCTGGTCTGAACAGGTCTGAACTGGACTGAAATGGACTGTACCATTCTGAACAGGTCAGTCACGGTCTAAACAGTTATGTACAGTCTGAACTGGCATGAACCTGTCTGGTCTGTTCTGAACCGGTCTGAACCGGTTTGGTCCGGACAGAACCGATCTGAACTGTTCAGTTCTGGTTCAGACCGGTCTGGACAGGTCTGGTCCTTCCTGGAGAGGTCTGGACTGGCCTTGACTGGTGGGGTCCGTTCTGGGTCGTTCTGGGCCGGTCTGGACCTGTCTGCCCCAGTGTGAACCAGTCTGAACCGGTCTAGACCAGTCTGGTCTGGTCTGAACCAATCTGTTCCATTCTGAACCTGTCTGAACAGGTCTGAACTGGTCTGGTCCGGTCTAAATCTGTCTGAACCTGTCTGAATCGGTGTGGTCCTACTGTACCGGTCTGGTCCGATCTGAACCAGTATGGTCTGTTCTGGACCTGTCTGGTCCTGTCTTGTCTCTTCTGAGCTGGTCTGACCGGTCTCTTCGGGTCTGAACAAGGCTGGACTGGTCCAGTCAGATCTCGACTGGTCTGGACAGGACTGTTCTGTTCTGGACCTGTCTGCTCGGCTTTCAACTGGTTTGAACTGGTGGGAACTGGTCCGGACCAGACTGGACCGGTCTGAACCGTTTGAACCGGTTTTGGTACAGTCTGAATCGATCTGAAGAGGTTTAGTCCAGTCTGAACAGGTCAAAACCGGTCTTAACCAGTCTGAAACGGTCTGAACTGGTCTGAATCGACCAGTTTGGGTTTGGACCGGTCTGGACTGCTCTAGTCCTGTCTGGACCTGTCAGGACGTGTCTGGACCGGGCTGGTCTGGTCTGTTCCGTTTTGGACCAATCTGTGCCAGTATGGACCTGTGTGCTCCGGTCTCAACTGGACTCAACTGCTTTGAACTGGACTGGTCCGGTCTGAACCAGTCTGGACAGATTTTGAGCAGTCTGAAATGGTCTGGACCTGTCTTGACTGGTCTGGACCAGTCTGAACCAGTCAAGTCCGGTCTGAACCGGTCTGAACCAGTCTAAAGGGTCTGAACCAGTCTGGAACGGTTCAGTCAAGTCTGGACTGGTCTGAACTGGTCTGGTCTGGACTGAACCTGTCTGAAAAGGTCCTAACAGATCTGAACCGGTCTTATCCAGTCTGGTGCATGTCAGATCAGTCTGAACCGGTCTGAAACAGTCTGAACCGGTCTAATCCGGTCTGGTCCGGTCTAACCAGGACTGAACCAGTCTGGCTCGGTCTGAAGCAGTCTGAACCAGTCTGAACCGATCTGTTTCAGTCTGAACCGATCTGAACCGATCTGTTTCAGTCTGAACCGATCTGAACCGGACTGAACCGGTCTAGTCCGGTCTGGTCCGGACTGAACGGGTCTGGTCCGGACTGAATCTGTCTGAACCAGTTCATCCGGTATGAACCGTTCTGAACTGGTCTGGTCCCATCTAAACCGTTCTGAACCGGTTTGGTCAGGTCTGAACTGATCTTAACTGGTTTGAACAGGTTTGGTTCAGTCTTAACAGGTCAAAACGGGTCTGACCAGTCTGAACCTATCTGAACCAGTCTGAACCGATCAGTGTCGGTTCTGACCATTCTAGACTGCTCTGGTCCTGTCTGGACCTCTCTGGACCTGTCTGGACCTGTCTGGACCAGTCTGTCTCGACATGTCTGGAGGAGTCTGTTCCATTCTGGACCGCTCTTGGCCATTCTGGACCTGTCTGATTTGGTCTCAACTGGTCTCAACCGGGGTGAACAAGTCTATTCTGGTCTGAACCACTTTGAACCTGTCTGGACCGGTCTTGACCGGTCTGAACCCGTCCAATCCGTTCTGCACCAGTTTTGTCCAGACTGAACTCGTCCAGTCTGGTCTGAACACTTCTGGTCTTGTGTGAACTGGTCTGAACTGCTCTGGAACTATCCAGTCAGGTCTGATCAGGGCTGGACAGGTCTGGTCCCGACTCAACCTGTCTGAAACAGTCCTAACAGTTCTGAACCATTCTCATCAGGTATAGTCCATTTCAGACCTGTCTGAACTGGTCTGAAACAGTCTGAACTGGTCTGACATGGTCTATTCCTGTCTAAACCCGACTGAACCAGTCTGGCCCGGTCTGAAGTGGTCTGAACCAGTTTGGTTGGGTCTGAACTGGTCTGGAATGGTCCATTCAGGTCTGGACCCCTCTGGTCCAGAGTGAACCGGTCTTAAACGGTCCTAACCGGTCTGAACCGGTCCTAACTGTCTGGTCCTGTTCAGACTGGTCTAAAAAGTTTTGAACGGGTCTAAACCTGACTGAAATGGTCTGGTCTGGTCTGAACCAGTCTGAACCGGACTGAACCAAACTGGTCCTCTCTGAACTGGTCTGAATCAATCTGAACTGGTCTGGACCATTCTTTACCAGTCTGAATCGGTCTGAACTGGTCAGAACTGGAATCAACTGGTCTGGTCTGGTCTAGACCGGTCTGGTCCAATCTGAACCGTTCTTAACCTGTCTGTTCTTGTCTGAACCAGTCTGAACCAGTCTCAACCAGTCAGGACTGTTCCAGTCAGGTTTGGATTGATCGGGACTGGTGTGGTCCGGTCTGAAGAGGTCAAAACTGGTCTGAAACAGGCTGAACCGTTCTGAACTGGTCTGAACCGTTAAGTTCCAGTTCGGACCATTCTTGACTGCTCTGGTCCTATATGGACCTGTCTGGACCCTTCTGCACCGGTCTGTTCCGTTCTTGACCACTCTGGGGCAGTCTGGACCTGCCTGCTCTGGTCTCAACCGGTCTGAACCAGTGTGACCCTGTCTGGTCTGGTCTGAACCGGACTGGACCCGAACTGGACTGGTCTGAACCGGTCTGGACCTGTGTGGACCGGACTGGTCTGGTCTGAACCAGTCAAGTCTGGTCTGGCCCGTTCTGGTCTTCTATGAACCGGTATGAACCGGCCTAGATGGGGCTGAACCAGTCTAGAATTGTCCTGTCAGCCCTGAACTGGTCTAGACCAGTCTGGTTTGGACTGAACCTGTGTGGAACGGTTCTAACAATTCTGAACTGTCCTGAAACAATCTGAACCAGTCTGAACCAGTCTGGTCCAGTCTAAAGCAGTCTGAAGCAGTCTGAACCGGTCTGTTCTCATCTGAACTGGTCTGAACTAGTCTGAATTATTTTGGTCGTGTCTGAACTGTCCTGAACTGGTCTGAACCTGTCTGAAACGGTCTGACCTGGGTTGGACTTGTCTGAACCACTGTGGTTCAGACTGGTTCAGACTGGAAAAGACTGATCCAGACCGGACTTGACTGGTTCTTACTGATCCAGACCAGTCCAGACTGGAACAGACCAGTTCAAACCAGTTCAGACTGGTTGAGACCGGAGCAGACAGGGACAGACAGGCCCAGAAGGGACCACACCACTTCTGACCGGACCAATCTGGTACAATAGGACCATACTGTTTCATACAGGTTGAGACAGGTTCAGACCAATTCCGGCCATATTAGACCTGTCCAGACAGGTACAGACTGGACCAGACCAGTTCAAACCAGTTCAGACCCGTTCAGACCAGACCAGACTGGGACAGACAGGCCCAGAAGGGACCACACCGCTTCCTACCTGACCAATCTGGTACAGTAGGACCACACTGGTTCATATAGGTTCAGACAGGTTCAGACCGATTCAGACCATACCAGACTGGTTCAGACCTATTCCGACCGGTTCAGAGAAGTTCAGACCAGTTGAAACCGGTTCAGACTTGTTGAGACAAGTTAGGACCAATTCAGACTGGTTCAAACATAACCAAACTGATCCAGAATGGCCTAGACAGAACTAGACTGGTACAGTCCGGTTCAGACCAGATCAGACTGGTTCAGACCAGTTCAGAAAGGAAAAAACTGGTTCAGACCGGGCCAGATTGGTCCAAACCGGTTCAGATCAGATCACACCGGAGCAGACAGGTCCAGACCAGTGCAGACTGGTCGAGAACGGACCCCACCAGTCAAGGCCACTCCAGATTTATCCAGAAAGGACCAGACCTCTTCAGACCCGTCCGAACTGAAACTGAACGTTTCAGACCAGTTCTGACCAGAACAGAACAGTTCAGACCAGTTCAGAACAGATCAGTCTGGTTCATACCAATTCAGACCGGTACATACTTGTGTAGACTGGGACAGACCTGTTCAGACTGGTTCAGTCCAGTTTAGACCAGTTGAGACCGGTTCAAACCAGACCAGACCAGACCGGTTCAGTCTGGTTCAAACCAATCCTGTCCAGAGCAATTCAACGTGTTCAGAATGGTTCAGACTGGACCCAACAGGTCCAGAATGGATCAGACCTGTTCAGATCAGACCAGAACTGTCCCAACACATCCAGACAGGTTCAGACCAGTCCAGACTGGTCCAGATAGGACCAGACAGGTCAAGACGGGTCCGCACTGGAACAGATCGGTCCAGACCAGTTCAGACCAGTTCAGACTGTTTAGGACTGGTTTAGACCAGTTCAGACAGAACCAGTTTCTTTCAGTCTGGTTCAGACTGGTAAAGACTGGACCAGAATGGTTCAGTCCAGTTTAGACCCATTCAGACCGGTTGAGATGGGTCCGATCAGGACAAGACAGGTTAGGACCAGTTCAGACCGGTTAGGAACGTTTCAGAATGGTTCAGAATGGAACAGACCAGTCCAGACGGGTCCAGACCTGACTAGACCATACCAGGCCAGTTCGGACCCAGCCAAACCGGTTCAGACCATTTCAGACTGGACCAGACATGTCCCGAACTGATCAGACTGGTTCAGACCTGACCAGAATGGTCCAGACCGGTCCAGACCACTACACAAGGGAACAGACAGTTTCAGACTGTTCAGACCATTTCAGGCGGGTTCAGACCTGTTAGGATCAATTCAGAACGATTCAGTCCGGTTCAGCCCAGTTTAGACCAGTTGAGCCCGGATATTAAGTATTAATGCATGTCTCTCTGGTGGCTATTTTTCTGCCTGAAAACAGACATGATATCAGTGTGAATGTTTTACAATTCACTGTCCTTTCAGGTCATTTTATTTTGACCCACACACCCTCCACATTGCTCTCACTCAAGACAGTCCTGCCTTGTGGCAACTAACTAAATAAAACAATACACTCATACCTATATCTTTGGAAATGGTAATGGAGTTGGCTACACACACTAACAGAATGTGGAATTGACTCACTCACTCTCACTTAGCCTACTGCCAGCACAGCAATTTCCAGGCTGATCTGACACTATTTACAGGATTTGGTGTTTTTAATGGATGTTAAATATTTAGGCAAATTAAACTGACACAAAAATGATGTATCTTAAAATCCTAGGCAGTTCTTCCATATATGTGTGTGTGTGTGTGTGTGTGTGTGTGTGTGTGTGTGTGTGTGTGTGTATGTGTAATGAGCACTTCCCTCTTCAGGAAAAAAATGTTTCAATTTGGAGATACCTGCTATACCATAGTGACTGAATTGTATACTCATTTTCCTCCTAATATACAATATTTACTTTCATATAGCTAATTCCTGGACGTATTAAAGGCTACCAGAGTCAAATTAACTTTTAGATGTCACAAAGCTGAAATTAGTATGGCATGAAATTAGCCTGTGTTATGAAAATAAAAGCCATTAGAGAGGAACCAAGAACATTGGCAATAAAGCATAGGAGTTCATATTCAGTAGTCACCATTTGCTCAGTGAATATATATACAAAAACAGATTTAAAAAAAAGGGGGGTTTTCCAATAATAGTATATTGTTCAATCTCTAGGAGCAGGCTTCCTCTTATGTTTTTGACTTTAAAACTGAAAAATAAAATATTAATATACATTAATCCTCACTTCCCTCTCCTCTTTCCACATACTTGCCAGGTTCATACTCTTTGCTTTTGTTTTGCTTGAGACCCAGTGAGTTTAATCTGAGAAATCTATATGACTGTGGGTTTGTAAGTCTTAACTATACCTTGATGGATCACTAGTAGGTTCACAATTGATACCATTGGTTCTCCACATTCCAGAATCAATTAATGACTACTACTAGTTCATTGGAAGAAGGGTTAGATCCCCTTGACCTACATTCAAACTCTATGGTTGGCTGTTGATAGAAGCATCCTTAGGCAAATTCGATAATTCTAGGTAAAAAAGCTTGCACTGAATTTATGATTGTAACAAACATATATTTCCCACAAGGTATTTTTTAACCTTAAATCATTCTCAGAACCTTGAATAATCATGTCTGTGCATTCACTGTTGTTCCTATTAAGCAGATGTTTCTCTTCTTGCCTATTAAACAGATGTTTCTCTTATTCTCCCTGCCAGCGGGGACCCAGTTATTCAGGGTCCTGAAGAGGCTTTCTACTTGTAGGCCAAATGGGGGTGAAGAGAAGGAGACCAAGAAAGATTCTATTGTCAAGGTCTCGTTTATTGGGATGAATGTTACAGCTTTTAAGGCTTTCAGGTAGGGGGAGTGATCTTTGTGAAACACGAAGGAGGGGGAGATGAGGGTATAGGCAGTGATAGCTGGAGGCAAAGAGGTCAGGCGATGAGGTCAGGTGGTGGAGACACCGGGTGTTGACTCAGGAGATAATTGATTTTTGCTTAGGCTGAAGCATCCCATGAATGTTATCTTCCTGTGCCGTAAATTCTTGGGAGATGCTCTTAGAGGAGTATGTGTGGCCAGGAGTCATGTAGCAACTTTGAGCTATACAGTCACAAAACGGCCAGGCCCAAATCCAATATGCCTCACTACATCTCCCCCATTTTTCTTTTATAAAAGACCATTAGATGGAAGTAGTGGTTTGAAAGAGATCAGACATGCCTCACAGAGTGCCCAGCTCGGCCATGGTGAGCCACTCTTTCAGTTAGGACTGCACCCCAATGGCTAGGAATGAACTTATTCTGTAACAGACTGTCCTGGGCTGTACGTGTGTGTTTATTGGGGGAGAAACTGGGCAGAGGAGCATTTGACCGGCCCGTACGTTTAAACGGGGTGTAGCCACCTCTGTCTTAGGATCAACCTCTCGAACCCCAGCCTTATCTGTCATAGGATCACCTTGTCGCCCCCAAGGTTCCATGTCTTAGATTGGTCAAGGGTCAGAGGAAGTTGCCCGTCGCTGAGGATAGCTACATTGTATCATCTTCTCATTCCTCTTATTTGAGCCCAGGGGCGAAAGAGCAGGGGCCAGATGTCATTAATTTGAGAGATTGTGGAAATTGAGCCTCTCCTGATAAGTAGTGGGCACCTCATCTGGTTCTCCTCAGCTGCTACGGCCATACCACCAAGGGCTGTAGTCAAGCCGCTCCTGTAATAAAATTTAGAATTCCCAATTGTTAGCAACTACTCCAGAAAGTTCACCCACTCTGCTTGCCTAACAATAGATTGAGAGAGGGTAACTCCAGACACTGCAGACACAATGGCTGCAGCAGTAATGGCTGCTACAATAGCAGTGAAAATGCCAAGGTCTTTCCCAGGACAGTTCAGGATTGGTGATTCTTCTCTGGAACAACCAGCAGGCAATGGAACCATGTCTGAGATCTGCAGAACCAGGGCAGAGTTCCCCAGTCTACCCCAGCTTCACGCAGATGGCATTCCTGTGAAGCTACAGACTGCAAAATGACAACACCAGTCACTGCGGCGACAGCCGCCAGGGGAATGAGGGGGGCAGGGGTAACAGCTAGAGGCCAGTCTTTTCTGGCAAGCAGCGGTGCACAGATGGTTGGAGCTCAGGTCGCGGTGGGACGGGACACGCAGTGGTGGTAACAATGACTGCAGCAATGCCAGAATCTCTGTGATGACAAAAGATGAGGGGGAATCCTCCATCTTCCTCTAAGGGCACAGGAATGACTCCAGGGACCTGAACCACAAGAGCTGAATCTTCATGCTCCCAGGATCAGCAAGTCTCACCAGCCACTCAGGCAGCTGGCACACTCCTGTAGCATCCTGTAGAAAAAACACAAACATTACCTCTTCCCCATATAAAATATCTGAACAGGATCATGCCAATATATGGATCTTTCTATTTCACCTAGGCAGAAGTATGCCTATTTGTAGGGTGCCATAAACACTCAGAGTGTTCCTTGGCATACAAATTTTAAAACTGAAATAAAAGGAGCATTATTTAGCGTACAGGGATAACCCCTCTTTTTTATTTATTAAGATATAGTTAAGATATTATTTATTAAGATAAGTCCTCGAGGATTAAATTGAGGACACTGAGCACTTGTATCTATAAATTGACTTTTATACCAAATTATTATCTCCAGCATTATTGTTTTGGTGATATAAAGAATGAGATTTTTTGACTAATTGTTCCTATATAAGGCCTGTAATCTGCCTGGTATCATTGTCCTCCCTTGCTAAGGGGTCCAGGCAATCCAGTTTGAGTTCTTAAATGGCCTATAAAGGAACAGTACTTAGTGCTATTAACCACTAAGCCATCTCTCCAGCCCCTCACCAGCTTTATTTACCTAAACATAAGCATTAATTAGAGATGCCAAATCCTATAAATATTGTCCAGATTCAGTCGTACTAGAAATCCCTGAGCTGGGTGAGGCTGGGAATTGAAAGTAAGCAAATGGAGTCTTCCTCATTTCATGAGGGTGTGTTATCAACTCCATTACCATTTTCAAAGAGCTGGGTCTATGGTTTTGTTTAGTTGTCTGAGCCAGAGCACTGAAAGGACAGTGAGTTGTCAGACATTTACACTGAAATCATCACTCACTGATTTTATGTAGAAAACCTGCCTCTAATAAAGCATTAAGTAATTGAAATCAATTGTAAACCACAAGCCACACATTGGCTATCAGTATATGAATTGAAAGCTTGATTCTTTTTTAACATTTTAAAAACTGGCTACAGCACGTAATTTAATAATCTGTGCTGAAGCAGGGGAAACTCAAGAGAAAAAACAAGTGATCCAATCCTACATGTAGCCTTTTCATTAGATGAACCACCTATAAATACAGTAAGCTCATTTCCTATGGGTTGCATGCACAAATTTACAGGAAATATAAAAGCATGCAAAGAGTAAAATTATCAATTTTGCCTGAAAAATTTGTATATGTAATAGGCCAAATATCAGTATTTTGTAATAACCAATTTGATTGCTGTTTAGAATAAGGTATGTTTCACCAGGTTTCTTTGTAAATACTTCCATGACTCTAGCCTACAATTTTGTACTAATATGACAAAAGCTTTATCTCCAATGAGGATAACAAAGGTTTAAGTCGTTCCTCTGGTAAGGTGAGGTTCTTTGGCAATTAACATATCCTTATGAAAGACCCTAGCTCTAGTCTCGGGATGGCGCGCCCCAGGAAACATGAGAGACTGGTCTTGATGTAAAAGCAAGAGGCCGTTTAATAATAACGAAGCTTCGGGCCGACACGTATCTCACACAGGAGACAGGAGAGTCGACCCCAAAACTCAAAATTCAGGGATTTATATAGGGAAAGCTAGGGGGTTTTGGCGCGGTTACACACAATTGGCTCATTCAAACATAGCAGTGAGGTTACAAAGAAGAAGAAGAGTACGTGCTAAAAGTCAGGGGCTTATCAGGGTCCGGAGGACATCTAGTTAAAGTATGACCCTGAGTAAACTGGGGGGATGTCTTCTTGCCAGATGGCCCATGAATCAGTCCCGATAGCCTGGGCTGGTTCCTGCATTCCTTTTCTTTATCTTTATGGCCTGCTATTCCCGGCAGCAGGGCTTAGCCCTGAGTCTGTAGCTTTTGGAGCTTACTCTTTTAATTTTGTATTTTTAAACCTTAAATTCGTATAATTTTCCTTTCACTTAGAAGCTTAAAATTAGTTTCAAATATTCTTTTCTGGACTAGTGCAACAACTACTCCCCAAATATTAAAGCTCATTTTGAGAGCAAAGGTTTGTAGTAAAAATTTCCATATACACTGAAAGATTTAAAGTTTTAACTTCTTACATTGAAGAAGTGACAAAATTACATAATATAAGGCTATTAGCTATTCTTTTGTAAATTTTTAATGATATCACTTCATGGGCTGTCTAAAATTATGTGCAAGCTCACAAAATGAAAACACCTTACAATTGCCAGGACATAAACAAATTGCATAAAAACAATCCTCTAAATCTATTTTGAAATGGAAGTTGGAGTAAACAAACAGGCTGTAATGCTCTCACAAGTTTCAAAACCTCATCAATCCTTCATAAATCCTGTAACAATCTCTACCTGTTAGATTTTTTCTCAATTACAAATAAGTTTGAGTTAGTCAATGTAACACTGGCAATCTTTAATCACAATCTTTAAGTTCTCCTTGTAACACCAGAGCACAGCCACAACTTTGGAAAGTCACCTGAGTTCTGAGTACAAGACTAGGCCACTGTCCTTGGGGCAGTGGAATTAGTATTAAAATACAGATAACTTCAGGGCAAACCACAACTTTGGAAAGCAAAACTCAACCTCCAACAAACAATCTAGTCTCCAAAATCTAGTTTCCAAAACTCTGAGTCCGTCCTTCGTGCTACAAAGTTTGACTGCCAATTCCTACATATGAATGCATGATGGTGCGGTCTCCAATACCTCAACAAAGAGACATTGCTCTAAATTCTTTTAGAAGCCTGGTTTCTAGGATAAGAGTTCCATAAAAATATTATCTCAATTTAGACCTGTTTCCCTAGGTTGGCTCATGCCACATGTTGTCTAGAATGACTTCATCCAAATTACCAGTTTTAAGCCAAATTCCTGTTACCAATGCTATAATTTTTTAACCATATCCAATAACTAAAAGCCAATAGTCTATAACCAAGGCATGTAGAGCATATTTATACATTTAGAACCAGTCAGAAGTAAAATTGAAGTGGCTACACGTCTTTAATATTCAGACCAAGCACCATTTTTACTTTTCTAGCTATGATTTTAAGAGAAGCACCTTGTCACCTGCTAAGTCTAATAATAAGTCAGGGATTTTTCTAAGAGAAACAGCCATGAGCTCCCATACCATAGAAGCTGAGGAGCTGCTGGAGCCTTTAAGATCAGCTCCTATAGACGCTCCACCCCCGGGCAGCTTCTCCAGCTGACCTAGGCTCCTAGCTACAGGTACAGGGCTCCAAAGGCCGAATGAAACTGTTTTTTATTCATTTGTTCCTTTTTTTTTTGAAATGAATTAAAAACCAAATCAAGGTGTGAGCGACTGGCAGATAAAGTTTTACCATTTTTTTTTTTGAACATGAAACATAAAACATTTAAACAATGAGAGCCAAAAACCAGAGACATAAACTGACAGACATGGACAGCTTGGTGCACCAAGGACAGAAAATAGACATAAAGGGGAAAAACTAGATGGTGTCCCACTGAAGGGACCCATATATCCTACCTATGGAACCCAGAACCAGAAATAAACATTTCTCCAATAGGAGTCAGCAGAGAGGCAGGACGTCTCTTGCCTTTCTTTGTTCCTAGGAGAGCTCTGAAAGTTTTCTTTTCTCCAAAGCATCCGTGGAGAGTCCGGGAGGACTGTTTTTCCCAAACCCATTCTCTCTCATGTCTAGGGTGTAAACTATCTCTAGTCAGGGTCCAAAGACTAAAATATAACTCTAAAAGAACGCATATGCAAAAACACTTTACCATTACCTTGTCCCTTTTTTATTACAAGTTTTACTTATGCTAGCCCAAATCATCAAGGCCTTTTCTAGCCCATCTTACCCCAATAACTGAAAATGCTGCGGACACTCGAGCCGCTTAAAACTAGCCAAGGACTCTTTTCATCAACAAAACAAAAAAAAATTTTTTGATTAACTCCTTTTACTTAACACTTTCCTCTCTCCCTGAGTGAGTGCTTGGTCTCTCCTATGAATCAAGCCTCCTTAGACAATACCTTCCCCATGGCAATTAGACGACAATTATTCGACCGGTCCTTACCTCCCTCTCCAGGGACGCACGAGCGATATGGCCTGAAGAGTCCTCGATTCCCACTGCAGCTCACTTATCTCCATCATCCTGTAGTCGGTCTTGCTTCGGGGTCCCTGTTCTCAGGCACCACTTGTCCCCACCAGCAGGGACCCAGTTATTCAGGGTCCCGAAGAAGCTTTCTACCTGTGGGCCAAATGGGGGTGAAGAGAAGAAGGAGACCAAGAAAGATTCTATTGTCAAGGTCTCGTTTATTGGGATGAATGTTACAGCTTTTAAGGCTTTCAGGTAGGGGGAGTGACCTTTGTGAAACATGAAGGAGGGGGAGATGAGGGTATAGGCAGTGATAGCTGGAGGCAAAGAGGTCAGGCGATGAGGTCAGGTGGGTGTTGACTGAGGAGATAACTGATTTTTGCTTAGGCTGAAGCATCCCATGAATGTTATCTTCCTGTGCCGTAAATTCATGGGAGATGCTCTTAGAGGAGTATGTGTGGCCAAGAGTCATGTAGCAACTTTGAGCTATACAGTCACAAAACGGCCAGGCCCAAATCCAATATGGCTCACTACATCTTATTAAGACTGAACGTAGCATTTGTTAATGGGTATAAGCAGACTCAGAAGGCAGTTTGATGTTGTGCCCTTTTACATAAACTTTAGTAGTTTCATCCTTAGGACTAATTATTTCCCCTGGCATTGGTTTTCACTGGAGTTTTTTGTTAAAGTACCAAATTTAGACAAAATATGTGATGTTTGTATTTCTGAATAGGGGTCACCTCACTTTGAATTATTCTTTCTAAGTACCTAAAAATTTTACAGTGTGGCCAGTTATCAAAGCAATTTCTCTGAAGTATTACAATGTTTTTGGATTGTATTTACCCACCTTATCTTCTCTTCTTCCCTTCCCTACATTCCTTTCAATATGCTATCTTATGTCAGTTGACCTTGTTTTCATGTCATATATAAATAGATATGATTCTATTCTATATACATACACATATGTGTACATGTGATTTTATGTATATGATCCACAAGCATGAGAATCCATATTGGCCGTTTTGCATCTTATTCTTTGGCTTAGTATGATGAGCTCAAGCTGTTTCCATTTTTGAGAAAATGTTATATTCTATTTTATGTGTGAATTAGTTGAATTAAACATATATACTATATTTTCTTTATTTATTCATTGTTTGAAGGACACTGGAATTGACTTGATTTCCTTGTCTATCATGAATAAATATAATAAACATGGATGTGCAAGTACAACTTTGGTATGTTCATTTAGAGTCTTCAGGCATTTACACTGGAACTGTATAGATTAGTTCTATTTTCACTCTTTGATCAATATCCATACTGATTCCCATAGTGGTTAGAATAAATTATATTACTACCAGAGCAATTGGAGAAAATAAATACAAAATATATAGTGTAAAGAAAAAAAAAAAAACTAAAACACTGGGAATTTTAATGTAGGTCAAAACCTCACTCAGCCAAGCTTCCAACTTGATAAAGAAGTTTTAAAATTTTACTTTGTTCCTGAGAATCAATTAGTCAAAGATACTATAAATATCATATAAGGGGGCTACTAATTTTTCCAAGTTGGTTGTCAAACTTCTCACTGTGATCCACATTGTCTGGTTTTAGAGTCATGAAGAATATGTGACTAGAGTGTTTAATATTCCTCTGTGGTTAAAGAGAGCTTATAAGGCCAGGCATGTGACAGAGGAATGCCTGAATGGAAGTTCTGGGAAGCCATTGCAGGAAGTTATAACACTACAGCCTAGATTGTATTAAAGACCCCAAGGTACTGGAGTTTTCAGAGCTATTGAATATTTACTAAGAAAAGCTCCACACAAGCAGACCTCTGAGCTCAGAGCTATCTGAGTCCTCCCACATCCAAACTGGAGCTACAGAATTTGGAATTTGCCCTCTGGCCTTTAGAATGTGGTGATTTGAATAAGAATAGAAGGCTCTTCTGGGTGTAGGCTTGTATGAATACATTGTTGAAGGGGTATGTATCTCCTGTTAGGGCTTTGAAAATCCCAGTCAGGCCCAGTCTCTCCTCATTCTATTGCCTGCAGATACAGTTTTAGAGCTCTCAGTTACTTCTTCTTCAGCACCACTTCTGCCCACTCATTGCCATCTTCCCTGCCATGATGAAAATGGAGTAAACCTCTTAAATTGTAAGCAAGCCCCAATAAAATACTTTCTTATAAGTTATAAGAGTTGCTATGGTTATACTAAATAAATCTAAGACTATATCTGGGTTAGTATTTTTTTACCATGCCCCAATTCTTCCCTTTTGGAATGGTAACATATAATTTCTATCACTGTATGTTGGATATATGTAATTTGCTTTTTGTTTTTATAAGGGGTTACAATTAAAATTGCCTTTATTCTTAAAGGTATTTTATATGTTATACTTAGTAAATTGTGTTAAGACTATGAAAGATTATTGGAACTTCACCAGTTGGACTAAATACATTTGTACTATGTATTCCTATTAGCCTTAGGAGGACCGAGAGTGGAGTGGAATGCATTGAATGAGACTGTCTGCCACACAACCTACCTTCCCCTTCCTTATGCTCAAATATTTGAATATATTTGGGTCACAAATAGTGGAACTGTTTGGGAATGATTAAGCTGTGTGACTCTTCCAGAAAATATATGTCAATGGGACAAGCATTTGAGGATTTGAAAGATACATGTGATTCCTAGTCAATTCTCTCATTCATATTTCTCTCATTCTCTCTCATTCTCTCATCTCTCTCTCTCTCTCTCTCTCTCTCTCTCTCCCTCTCTCTCCCTTTCTCTCTTCTACACGGTTGTGGATAAGAATGTGATAGCTCAGTTATTTCACTAAGTTATCAGAAAATCAAAAATTAAATACTTTATTTTATAAACTGCATTGGACATAGTGATTTATCACAGCAATAGAAAATTAACTAGCACAGTATTTATTTAAGTTCATTTTATCTTTTTAGTTTTGTAGAAATGGAAATTTATCCATGCTTCTGTGCTCAGCCTTTTATTGGAATCAGATTTGCAACGTGGGCATAATGACCTGAATTACTTTGTCATTTTTATCATACTTTTTCTTCTCTAATGTCATTAATTTGAGTTTTTGAGTTTTTCTTTTTTTTTTAATTTTTTGAGATCTGTGTCATTCTTCTTTTGTCAAAGAACCAAAATTTGGTACATTAATTCTTTGTATTCCTTTAGGAGGTATCCTTCAGAGGATATGTGTCAATGGGTTTAAGCTTTGAGCTTTGAGCCTAAGAAGGCCAGTGAGTGGAATGTGATGGTTTACCTGGGAATGTCTCCCTGCACCCCTCCTTTATTCTCATATATTTGAATATTTGGTCCATAGTTAGTTATAATTTTATGAAGAGATCTGTTCTCTTAATTTTCTACATTTTAGTTTTTCTATATTAGGACATAGACATTTGGATTAGAATATTGTTTAGATATTTCCTAATCACTCCTAGTCTTTGAGAAGAAATATTTTGAAGATTAAGAATAATAAATTTAAAGAAGTATTAAAGTGTTATTTCTCAAGTCTGGACTGGGGTTATAATGCAGTAGTTAAACCTCCATTATGTGTGCTTAAAGTGTTTGGATTTACCTCCATTTAAAGCTCTATCCACTCTCATAGTAGAAATATATTTTAAGATTTACATTACAGTCCTTACTCCCCTCCACTTCCCATTTCTCCCTCCCATAGTCTCTCATCCCATTCTTTTGTCCTTCTCTCCCCTTGCCTCCTAGATTGTGCTCCCTTCCCCAACCTCTGTCAGCAGACCTGGACCTTCCCTGGGGCTTCAAGTCTCTTAAGGATTAAGCACATCTTCTCCCACTGAAGCCAGACCAGGAAGACTTCTGCTATATAGATGTCAAGAGACTCAGACCTGCCTAGTATGCTCCTGGTTGTTGGCTGAGTCTCTGGGAGTTCCCTGGGGTCTCAGTTAGTCAAGACTGATGGTCTTCTTATGTGGTCACCTTCCCCTTAAGCTTCTTCAACCCTTCCCCTAATTCAGACATTGGGGTGCCCCACTTCAGTCTAATGGTTGTGTGTAAGTATCTCTGTCTGTCTCACTCAGCTGCTTGTTTGGCCTCTCAGAGGACAGCCATGCCAGAGTTCTGTTTGTCAGCACATCATAGCATCAGTAAGTGTTTCAGGCCTTGGTGCACCCTCTCTCTGCCATGAAATGGATTGCAAGTTGGGCCAGTCCTTTGACCAACTTTCCTTCAACCACTTCTCCATTCTTTTTACCCCTACCTTTTAGATAGGAACATTTCTGGCTCAGAAATTTTGACTATGGGTAAGTAACACAGTCTCTCCACTTGAGGTCCTGCCTATCTACGGAAGGTGGAGTCTTTGAGTTCCCTCTCCCAAATGTTGATATTTTGACTAAGGTCACCTTCACTGAGTCCTCAAAGTCTCCCACTTCCTGAGTCTCTTGTACTTTCTAGAGGGTTCTCCCACCTCCCACCTTCCATGGCTGCTGATTTCCATTCATTCTCCTGGCCCTCTTGGCTTCTCTCCTCTTCCTCTCTCCTTCCCCTCTCCCACCTAGGTTTCTCCCTCCTTCTGCCTCTTGAGGTGATTATTTTCTTCCCCCTTCTAAGCGGGATTGAAGAATACTCACTTTGGCCTTTCTGCTTGTTAAACTTTTTATGGTCTGTGGGTTATATTATAGGTATTCTGTACTTTGGGCTAATATCCACTTCTCAGTGAGTATGTACTGTGTATGTCCTTTCAGGTCTGAGTTAACTCACTCAACAAGTTATTTTCTACCCTTAACTGCTCCCAAAAAAAATTCCACCTTTTTTTCCTGGAAGCCATCAACTGCTAATAGCTTCTCACATCAGTCAGGGCATGGGCTTGTAGGGCCCCACACTACTCTAGGCTGAAAGACTGACTGGCTTGATTCTGTGCAAACATCAAAAGAAGCAAAAATTAGCTGTGCATCAAAGCATGCTATCAATGGAAATAGAAGGCAATCTACAGGAAGGAAAAAGTGTTTGCAAATGCATCATTTTGGCAAGGAGCTAGTATTCAGGACATAAAGATCTTTTGCCACTCAACAACCAAGAGAACAAAGTTCGAAGATGAATAGTGGGTCTGAATAAATATTCCTGTAGTGAAGATGCACCATTGGTCAATAAGCCCATGAAAAGATGCTCAAGGCTGGGGCTGCTGCACAGAGGTACCCAATGGGTCTTACTTAGCTGAGACATGTTATATACAAGTGTACTGACATACAGTCCGGTTGTAAAAGGAATGAAGTTCTACCCCAGCTTCAGAAAGAAAAGTCCTTATGCAAAGGAACAAGTATTAGATAATTCCCCCCAGCTCAGAAAGAAAAGTCCTTATTATTATTAATTAAAGTAATGCCAATTAATCTCAAAACTTGATGCCATTTCATATCCAGAAAGCTATTTTTTAAAAAGAACTGCAAAGGAAGATATGGGGAAATGAAGTCTTTGTACATTGCTGGTGGGAACATAAAGTGGCATAGGTTCCATGAGAGACAAACTCTGGAATGAGCACAAGATCCAGGCAGCCATCACACGTCAAGCTGTATGTTCAAAGAGCTGAAAGGAGGGGCAAATTGACAGACATTTTTCCAGCAAACAAATCTTCCTTTTTATTTGGATTTTTGAGGATAGCTTCTTGAGATATATCTATACATATCTATATCTATATACATATATTTATGATATTAACACTTAATTGGATGTCATCTAATTTTCAAAAGAGAATTTTTTATTGTTTATAACCTCACAATAATCTGAGAATCATGAAATGTTATATTTGCTCAACAGCTGGCCAAGATATGAAGGCTTGTAATGACCTTGATAGTCAAACAGAAAGATAAGATATTGGGATGGCAAAGTACTTATGGGAACATTGTAATTTTCCTTTGGGATTCAAAAGGCTTTTGTGCCCATGAAGAACAAGGTAAGGTGACATGCAGCCAATTTTCTTAGAGGAATAAGATGAGAGAACACAGATAGAAGAAAGGAGAAGGGGAAGAAGGAAGAAATTCAGTGGTATAATTTAGGCAGGAGATTAGCTGAAAGGTTCAGTTATGGCCAGCTAGACCCAAAGAATCTCTTCTTCTTATGATAATTTGCAGAATACTACTAAGTGTAAATAAATCAGCATAATTCTTTGTTCCCAGCATCTGTCCTAGGAAAGGGCTCACTAGGCATAGTGTTTTCAAATTGTTGTTTTGGAGCAGTTCTATTTTCCTTTTGAATGATAATCTCAGATGGAACAAAGAAAGAGGTGTTCCACAGAATATTTTGTCCTTCTGAGGACCTGAACTGTGGACAATTGTAAGTGCCAGGTTTTTATAGATTTGGATTTCGAGATAGAAAAATAAACAACTATATTTGGGGAGCCTTCGAGCATATAGAATGGTGATAAAAGAACAGATTGAACTATAGAGTGCTCTTATAAATGAAAATGTAAATAATGTCTGGAATTACTTGAATAGATGTGACTGCAATATCCATGTCTCATTACAAATGAAAATAAGGGCTGTTGTTGTAGTTGTTGTTGTTGTTGCTTAAAATCGAAGATCAACTTTCAAGTGTTTATTTTAGTCTTTATTTTGTCATATTATGCGTGTGTTTATATTATTGTTGTGTGAATTTGCATACAATTTTGATGCTTTCGAGTACTCATGCTCATAGAGGCCCAAAGTTGATGTCAAAAATCAACTCCAATAACTTATTTACTGAAGCAGGGTCTTTAAATCAAATGTAGAGCTTACTGATATAGCTACTTTGCTAACAAGCTTGCTCTGAGAATCCCGTCTCCATATTCAGAAGTTGCACTTACAGGTTTGTCACTTTGTTCAAATAGCATTTGTGTGGGTTCTCAGAATCTGACATCTTTCTCTTTCATCTACAATGCTAAGTGTCTTAGCCACTGAATATGCTCCCCAGCTCTCAACAAGTTTCTAAGAATATAACCCCAAGGCTGAGCCAGATGAATTGTGTCCAATTACTGGTGAACCATGTCAACTCAGTAGATATCATTAAAGACCAATACAAATAGAGTTTCTGTTTGTTACCAAGATACCTCTTGCTGTTAGTATTCATCTTAGTAGAAAGAACTATTCATACAATTTTATTTATGCAATCCTGAAACAGTCAAAGGCCAAGTTATCTGGGTGACGCATCACAATTTGTGTTAGGAAAAGAAAGACTCATAAAACCACTGGGAGAGATCTCAGGATCAAGATACTTGCTATAAAATAACACATAAGGAAAGACTGAATGAGAAAGGAAACCAAGAGTTTACAGCACTGCTGAAAACATGTACACACTGCCCTGGATGGACTGCCAAGAACAATGAACATTGTGAGTCATGAGTCCTAAGATAAGAAAGGAACATTTATCAGACTCCCGGGAAAATCCCATGAGATTCTTTGTTTTCAAAGCCATGCTATAAAAATAAATTAATTTTCTTTTATTAGAGATTATAGGGTCAAATGCCTCTTATTCTTTAAAGTATTTCCAAGTGAAGGACTGTGATGGAGAAAAATATCCGGTATTCCACCTAGAAAGACATGTCAGTATACCCAGTGAAATGTGCATCCCTGATTTCACTGAAGCCAAGAAAGAAGTGTTCTAGTTTGCTTTCATTTCCTAGACACTAGGGTGTCTTATTACAATGAGAGGTCCTGGTGCAGATGCTCCTGACAGTGGTTTCTTGTCTCTTCCTGAATTTAGAGTAAAGCTTTCAGAAATAAAAATGTATCTTCTAGATCTGACAGGAGAGCACTATATGGGAATTGATTTTCCATACTTTGAATGTCTAATTGCCAAAATATTGGCATATAGAAGGCAAAAGTAGTTGAGGAAACACTTATCTGAGTCTGGAATCACCAAAAGTTACCACAAACATCAGGAAAATGCAGGGGGATACCAGGAGTGCTTTTACATGCTGTGAGAGGGGAAATGTAATAAATGCACATTCCTGGGTCCTGATCTCAGTAACAGGGAGAAACCCCAAGGCTCATCAGAGAAGCGTCATTTGTTTGTCATCATAAATAGGAATCAGAGAACAAGGATGTAGTTTCTCTGGCAACTGGGCAATCATGCTTCTGATTAAGCACAGCAGTATCTTGTCTCTCAAGGTCTTCAGGAGAAAACAGAAGGATACACTGAAAAGTCCTTAGCTGTTCTTATTTGTTTGTCAATGTTTTACTCAGCTTCTCCTTCCCATGTCACTTAGGGTAAAGTGTCTCTAGATGTATGATAGTTAGGAATACAGCAGTGTGCCAGGGTTCTGATGAAGCATGAAGAGAGGTAAGTCTGACTATTTGTGATACTGACCTTTTTATAGGAAAGGCTTTTATGCCACTTGCATACATTCCCCACTGAGCAAACAAAATTCTATTTTAACAGAGGCATGTTTGTATGATGGCTGAGCATGTCTCTATGCTTACATCTATACCTAAAATCAAAGAAAGAAGTATGGGGGCTCGTCCGGGATCGGAGATCCTCTGCCCAGAGACCACCGACCACCCACCGGGAGGTAAGCTGGCCAGCGTTTGTCTTGTCCTGTCTTGTCTTGCTTTGTGACTTGTTCTGTAAATGCTTAGTTACTTGGCTTGGGTCTAGACCGTTTGTATTTGGGTGGGCCAGAGAAGGAGCTGACGAGCTTGGACTTCTCCCCCGCAGCCCTGGAAGACATTCCAAGGGTGTTTGGAGCCTGGTTTTTCAGGGCTCAGCCCGTATCGGAAGGATACGTGGTTTTGGGTTGGAGGAGAGAGGGGAGAGCCGGATCCACTGAATTTTTGGTTTCAGTTTGACACCGAAGCCACGCGGCACGTCTGTCTGTTGCTTGTTTGACTGTTGGAATTGTTTGTCTTCTTTGTGTCCTAATTTTCTTTGAACATCTGTGGAAATTGGTTATAGGATGCTTTGTCTTGGTCTTGTTTGTCTGGTTTGTTTTCTGTGGTATTGTCCAGTGTCTTTTTGGCTTTTGTTTTGTTTTTGGACTTTGGACAGACGACTGTGTTTAATCTTGGACTGATGACTGTGTTTAAAATCATGAAACTGTTTGCTTTGTTTGTGAAGGAGTTTTACTTGGTCCTCTGGTGCTTAACTTCTGGAAATAATTTGTTTGAGAAAAATTGTTTCGTCGGGAGTTTTATCTTTCTCTTGAGCCTCCTCCCAAGGGGAGAGATGTAACCCCTTTGCTCCCCTTCTCCAGTCTAGCTGCTATTAACAGTTGTGTATGAAACCCAGGGTTAGTGAGTGACCCTGTCTGAAGCAGGTATTAACAAGAGCCTGAAAGCTTTACCTTAGATCTTGAAGAAAATTCTCCCTGTTGCTTAAACATTCACAGCTTCTAAGGAAGAGACAGCACAGAGTAGAAAAATATAGGGGCTGAGGGTGACAAGCATGCAGGCCTGCTAGCAAGCTGCAGGCTGTGCGTGGACAGCAGCACAGCTCTGGCCAAGTCAGCATAAGAGGAGTTTCAAGGTGAGGAGGCCGGCCGAGGTTAACGCTTTGACAACAAAAAGATAGCATAGAGTTAGTGATTGTTTTTCGAGACTTTTGGCCCTGGAAAAAAAAATAATTCCAGTTGCTGTTTTCAGTGGCCAGACCTTCAACACTTGCTCACAGAAGGAGAGCGTTCATTAAGAGAAGTTCTTTGAGTGAACCCGCCTTATCTGTTGGCCCTATTCCAAGAGAGGAGTTGATCTCCAACATTAAATCACCTTCCCTGTTAGTCATCATTGACATGGAGAATGCCTTTGATCCTATCCCCACAGCAGCCAGTTCCTGCCCCTGTGGTCAAAATGCCCCAGGTTGGGGGACAGAGAAGCCCCTGAGATAGTTTCGAAGGGAATCTACAACAAACTGTGAAGAACTTTGTTTTGCCAGTCAAAATTTAGAATTCAAGCTTTGGCTGTGGCTAAGGTCAGGATTAATGTTTTCTTTTCCATGGGCCTTTAACCCAGTGAGACAGTTTGGTAAAGGGCTGCTACTGAGGTCCTGAAAGTCCCAGGTGAACCGGTTACAATTCTTTTGTCAGCCACTTGGCATCTAGCACCCAGGTCCTAACCATCTCTCCATCCTTTTGTTATTGGTTCTTACTGGAAGTCTAGTGTCCTTCAGAGGCTGAGTCTCTTGAGAGGCAGAGCCACTGAGCTGGCACTGAAGGGAGGTACACCTTAAGTAAAATCTAAGTCCAAAGAGACAGTCGGTAACAGATCAGCTGCCTCTCTGCTCGCCTTTCTGTTTCACAGACGCAAAGCTTGTGCTTATTTTTACAACGGCCTTTTTGTCCCAAAAAGTCCTCCTGGTTTAGCTGTGTGACTAAATGCTATTTGTCCTCTTCAGTGGACCTCTATTCTCAAGATTCTCTTGTTTTCTCACCATCCCACTTGAGATGCTTGTTAGTAACTGTTACAGGTCTTCTTGACCACCGAGGAAAGACAGAACCCTACTAGAGGCCAGAAAGAATGTTCCAGACATGGATGGAAGACCCTCACCCCTGACTGTTGACTTGAATACCCCTGAAGGTAGGGAGTGCTCCAGGTCTGCCGCCAGGCTCCAAGGGTGGGTCTCAGAGGGGCTATAAAATGCCCCACCAATCTG
Organism: Rattus rattus; assembly: GCF_011064425.1. Lineage (NCBI taxonomy): Eukaryota > Metazoa > Chordata > Mammalia > Rodentia > Muridae > Rattus > Rattus rattus. The sequence continues at coordinate 80,787,483 of NC_046172.1, forward strand.
GCTAAGATAAGGAAAAGATATAGAAAAAAAGTTACAGAAATTTGAAGGATTAAGCTAAGTTGCTGAGAGTTAGTGTAAGTTGCAGAGAAAGTGTATGAGAGCGACTGAGGAAGAGAAAGAGGAAAGAAGGTAAAAAGAGCAGGAAGCTAAGAAAGAAAAGAGACAAAAAGAAGAAGAAGCTAGAGAGCTAAAGAGGGATAAAAGACAGGAGAGGAACATATACTGGCCACAGTAGTTAGGGAACCTAGAAAGACAGTACCTGGCAACAGAAGAGAATTCCTAGCTAAAGATAAGTGTGCCTATTGCAAGGAAAAAGGACACTGGGTCAGGGACTGCCCCAGGAAGAACAAGAGGAGCCTCTCCAGCAGCCCAGAAGGCAAGCCTCTTGGTCCTAGGGTGCTGGCTATGCGCAAAGATAGAAGGGAAGCCCACCCAGTTGTTTTGTGAATACGGGGGCCCAACACTCTGTGCTCCTACGCCCAAATGGGCTAGTGTCCAGCAAAAGACAGGGGACTACCAGCAACAAAATGATACTTCATGGACTACCCAAGAACAGTGGACCTTGGCAATGGGCCGGTATCCCACTTGTTCTTGTGATTCCAGACTGCCCCTACGAGTTCAAACCTGCAACCCTGCTCCCAGACCCTGACCTAGACACCCCCTTCATGACTGTCAGCAGGTGCTCACTAAAAGCACAGGGGTGGTATAAAGATCAGACTGACCAGCCACCAGAGGGGGGAGATGCCATCTGGTTCATAGATGGGAGCAGCTTCCATCTATGGAAAAAGATGGGCTGGGACAGCAGTGGTAGATGGAAACAGAGTCATTTATGTCAATATGTAAGACTCTCAGAGAGAATCTTCCCTCAGGAGGGAGATCTTCTAGCCCAATGACCAGTCCGAGTCCACAGGCTGCAATCTGCAAGAGGATTTTTATTGATCAAGATACACAGGTATCTGTGGGCGTCCCAGTCAATTCGGAAGACTGGCGCGCCTAGCAGAACCAGGGATGGGTTTTTATAGTGTTTTGGGGAGCAGAAGCAGGCTTACAGAAGCAGATGCATGGTTACAGGGATGTGATTGGTGGAGTAAATGAGGCATACGTGTACATTACCTATTTTGGCTATAATCATAACAGTGAGTTAGCAAAAAGTACATGGTGGTCAGGGCTTCCGGGGAGGTCAGGGGACTTTTTCTTTTTTCCCTGGTAGGGGCCCAGGAGCAGTGCCCATAATTTAGTCTGGTTTCTGCATTTTGTTTTCTTTTATGGTCTGTTTCTGTCTAAATGATGGGTCAGCTTGTCCCACAAAAGCTTGGACACATCTGAACTTTCCCAGGCTTATTTTAGTTCTGACTCTATGTATCTAAAAACTTACTTTTTTACTTCTATAGTTGAGGGCTTGGGCTTGTACAATTCCCTTTCTGGGAGGGGGTCTTTCATTCCCCCATTTTCTTTTTGTCCTTGAGTGGAATCTTCCACTCAACTTGGTTAAGGTACCTTAACCTTAACCTTAAGAAAAAATGACTTATGGACAAGCAGGGTGATAGTAGAGATTAAAAAGGGATGAAAAGTGATACCAGGAGAAAGGAGCAGGGAGAAACCCAACAGAAGTTGTTTTTTTGGAGTTTGCAGGTCATTTGGGATGATAGAGGTCATAATAATACTTGTGGAAATTAAAGACACTGATTAATGACATAATGCCTCTTGGTACCCTCCAGACTCTTGATTCATCTCTACATAACCTATGTTATCTCTTCTGACTATATCAGTGGCAGGAGACGGCCTTAAGGAATCTGATGGTCACCACCCTATGGTATAGTCTATTGGGAGAAGCTTTTATATTCAACAAACCCTGAAACAGGATATGGAATTCTTTGATGGCTTATCTATCTTTAGAAGGAAAGGAACTCATTAATAGTATATTAGTTGAGAACACAAAGGTCTTAGAATCCAGAGTAACACAAGTCAAAAGATTAGGAGTGAAAAATCAAATAATCAGGGCACCAAGGACATAGAAACCATCTGTGCTGATTGTCACCTAAAGAGTTTCTCTTAAGGTTCTCCACTTGGAAGATGCTGAGACCTGAAAATTTTGGCAGAAAAAGAAGACACAGTAGATAGTATACACCAAATATTTAATAACAAGTCATTTGCCATTTGTAGAGAGAGATTCAGAGATCTACAGTTGGCTCATACCTGTTTACCCAAATCATGGTATATCCTCAAATAAAAATGTTACCTGGTACGAATTTCTCCTTCATTTTTGATTTCTTGAAGGTATATACTCAATTGAGTGATAGTTTAAGCAGGGGTTTGCTTAACAAGGAAACCATGCCATGCAATGAAAAGGGATGATAGAATTGGCTGCCTTAAACAGTGACTAGCAACATACTACATTCTGCTTTGTGGGTTTCAAAGATATTGTCAGTGTTTGTAAGGTATTTGATATGTTTATGAGGTAATAGGACCCCATTTCCCTTGGAAATCATATTGGAGTAGGTATTATTGGTATGCTTTTCCTGAAATATTCCTCTAGGAAAATTGACAATGTGATAGTCAAAGTATGTTATTATAATGTAGCTGGAGTCATTTTGAGACTTGATGCTCCTATTCTTATTAAACAAGTGTTTGAAAATATCCAGACATTAATTTCTGCTATACTGCAAACTTGAGTATGTTTAGCCATGTGGAGGTGTTTGTAGCATCAACAGACAAACCTATCAAGGTAGTGATGCAGCTTCCTTGTTAAAGATGTTTCTATATGCCTATCTGGGATTTGGGAGCACCTTTGAATCATCCCACCCCTACATTGCCCTCTTTAGTGTATGGCTCAAAGTAGACTTCCAACATGCAGATCAGTTCACAGTTCTGACTTGGATTTCAATTGTAAGGAAAGGATGTTATATAGGCCTAGCCTCAGACGTTACAATTTTTCTGAGTATATAAACTGAACCAAAGAGAACCCTTTAACAGCTGAGTCTGCAGTGTTAATATGTTTTTAAAGTGATGAGAATATGGAAGTGTATTGATCCTATATTAAGGTCTGTAAACTGCTTTTACCTAGAACTGTCCCAAAGGGAAACTGTTTTTTCCCTAAAAGTTTTCATTACCTTGTAACTTTTCATCTCAGGGCAATATGGACAAGGTAAAAGGGTTGAAATCCTTCTCAATGGTTTTGAGAAGATTAAAAAACATCCACCATGTTTTGTGTGTGTGTGTGTGTGTGTGTGTGTGTGTGTGTGTGTGTGTGTGGTAAGGGACTAAATTAGTATACAAATGCAAAATCAACTGGAATATCAGCCTTTTAATGACTTTAACTATGGTAAAGGTAAGCTATAATTTAGTGAATTTTGGATTTTTGCAGTTGAATGGTAAGAACACTACATTTAAGTGCAAAATAATTCTCACCATAAAATAGTGGAGATTCTCATTTGTATTTTCAGCTTTGTAGTTCATGTCATGGCAAATCAACTGATTCCATCAAGTTGTCATCACAGGTTATTCTGGTGCCATTTAAAGTAAGTTTGTGCTTTCAGAAATTTATCATTCGGTAGTTAACACAAGCCACTGTAACCGAAAATGCACGGTTGAATACATACGAAACATCTTTTCAGACATTGTCTTTTTCCATTAATTTGTTCAAAATACTCTGAGATATGTTGATCACGATTTGTAAGCTGGGTCAATTTCACAATATTGAATATATCGTTCTTCACCAATAAGCTTTGATATCCACAATGCTCTTAGAAACAATCTTTTAGAATAGGAACATATTGACTAGTTTTGGCATATTAACTTTTTAGTGAAGTGAATACTTTCAGTATTCCCTTTCACTCCTATGACAGTACTTTTCTGTGAGTGATAAATGACTAGGATTATTTTAAAAATATTTCACTAAACAGGTGTACAATTATGACTTTACATGATCTATAACATGATCAGAAACATGAAGTTTCTGTACATGAGTGGCACTAAGGATAAAATTAATGAAAACATGCCTGCAAGGCTATCCCTGCCCCTCAAACTCATAGTCCAGATTATATAGGATTTAGTATTTACTAAATAAATGGTGACAAATGAAATCAGTTTTCACAGTTTTGTTTTCTGTATGATCTGATACCAACTGTAAGACACATACAGTTTCATAACTATTCTTTTCTGAATTCAGTACTTAGTGAAAATGCTATTCTTCCATGCATGGATAACAGCAATGCTTAGAATTCGTGCCATTCTACAGGTAACCTCCAGGCTTTCTTTTTGTCTATACTATGTGTACATACTAATGGTTTTCATAAAGACCTTCAAGTATTTCACATAAGCGAACCTTGTTACTTCTTCATAATCCCCCTTTTAGTCCTACTCATTCCCACTTACTCACTTCTATCTCTCAGACACACAGAGACTTTTATGTCGTACCAATGTATAAATAGTTATTTTTCTACATTAACATATAGAAATTATAAATGAGAATAAGTAAGTTCTATTATTTTAAAATTATTTAAAATGTCATATTGTATATAAAATTTTTATTTTCTTTCACTTCTATGTTATATATATATATAACATAGACATATATTATATATACATATATATATGTCTAGTTTCTCTTTCTCAAAATTTTAAGTAAAATATAATTGTATTATTTTCTTTTTCTCCACCTACTACTCCCACACTCTTCCACTCCTCAGATTGCTGGCTTTTTAAAAGATTTTGTGTATTATTATTAAATATATGGAGATGAATAATTATAAAAACAGAACCTGCTGAAAGCCTTTTGTTGTTTGTCTATAGTTCAAGGCTTACTACTTTGTATTCTATAACTAATCCAGAGATCTCAGCCATTATAGAGTCTAGTTCTCCTTGTCTGAGCAATCATTAATTTCCTGTAGCTCTTTGTCAGTGGTGGAACCCCTTTGAGAGTTCCTTTCCACTTTAGCATGTCTTAATCACCTTTCTAGTTGGTGCTGGAGATTTTTACTTAAAATTAGTAATATTAGAATTTCTTTTTAAAAACATTGATTTCTTTGTCTCCCTGTGGTAATGTTTCTCTAAATTTATTTTTTCTTGACTAAATATAGTTTTCCAATATATGCCTTTTATCATGAATTTTCCTTGATCCTTTCGCTATATACTGTTGAAACATCAAATTAGACCACTCTGATTAGATAACCTTATTCAGCTAACATATTTTCTTTCAATTTTTGTAGGCTTTTCTATACATATCTTTGAATGCTTCAATTTAGTTGAATAAACAGGTACTCAATATTGTATAGAGTAATCAGATTACACAGATGCAAAAGCCTGAGTCCTGATCAATCTGAGACCCAGGAGACACCATGCAGTGACAGAAACCACCATGTCTTACACTGTAAAGATAATTGAAATGAGACCAGAAAGGGAAACATCATTGCAGAGTTCACAGGAATTACAAGGAACATCCCAAGGGACTAGTACAACTGACTTGGAACATGTGATTTCAAGAAGAGATGAGTTGAATGATTTTAAGTGTCCAATTTCCTTGGATATATTGAAGAACACCAGGATTACAAAAAAACTTCTTACATCATTTCTGTAAAGATTGCATCATCACAGCCCTTAGACATGGCAAAAAGGAATGTCCCATCTGCAGGAGAAAATAATTTCAAAACAGTCACTAGATCCAGATCCCCAATCTGATGCATTCATCAGCAAAATGTGTCCTGGTTATAATGAGGAGGAAGTTTCTGAAAAGAATGTGTTAGTCAGGAGGCAATGCAAAACTCACCAAGCACTTAGTCTCAGCAGTAGAAAGAGAGAGGAGAGGGATGACCACCAAGAAGAGGAACAGATTGGAACTAATATAGGATGGCAAACTAACCATGTCAGTTCACTCTGCTGCAGAAATGTATCCACACACAACAATGGTAAAGCAGGTCCCAGTAAAAAACATGTCAAAACATCTTTGGGGCTTGACTATGATAGGAAAGATGCAATAGTGACCATCAATGCAACACACAATGGTGCAAATTAATATGAATCCAGTCTTAATCACATACTTAAAAAAAGGTGGCCCTGCATAGACATAACTAATAAAGTAATAAATAACTCAAGTAATGTCACTGCTAATCACACCTGCCTCATCCCCATATTTGGCTTTGATATTTAGTTTAAGGACCTCAACAAAGTTCAGAGCAAGCTTGACACAGTCAAAAGCAATGTACCATTTATACTGCAACAACCAATTGCAAGTTCATTGCTTAAATGGATGGACTCCTCTCTTTGAAAGTGGTCACAAACATACACTCAAAATGAAGCAGTATCATGGAACATAAATAAACCTTAGGAACCAATTCCTTGGCTGCATGTTTTCTGGCTTGTGCCATTAACGTTGGGGATTTATCAACATTAATTTTATGTCTAAATGTTAGACATATTGCTTGTTCTGGTCCAGATTGGCTTACACTACTCTTGTTGTGAACTTCACTAATGATTCTTAATATTTTATGTTGTCATATTTGTTTAATAATATTAGTGTTCTAATTATACTTGGTAATATCATGCTAACAGAGCTTAAGCCCTGTATGGATACCTATTGGGAGATAATTTTTAGAAGTATATGAAGTAGTAAAGTCATTTTCTTTTAAGTTTCATATTGTAGACATAGGCAGAGTGTGGCTCTTTGGTTTCAAAATGCTTTCTGCTGACCCAGCAAAATGAGATTGATTTGGGTTTTACTTTCCGTATCTGTCTTGACTTTAGGTATGGACAAGATTATTTTATCACAGAATTTATAAAAATGTCTATGTTATGAAAAATGTCAAAAAATTAGTTGCTTTAGGAGAACAGAAATCTCCTGTATGACTATGACAAAGGCAGCCTCATCCTCGTGTATATACGTGTGTGTGTGTGTGTGTGTGTGTGTGTGTGTGTGTGTGTGTGTGTGTGTGTGTGTGTGTGTGGATTTTGATGTACTAGGAACATATATTAGGTAAGAAGTTAAATATTTCTTTAAAGTTTTATTAGAAATCTGATTTTACAGGGTCTTTTAGAATATTGATATAACATTAGAAAACCATGAGAATTTAGCATAATGCTTTTAACAATTACTTTTGTGAACAATATTAAGGCATATAGATTATCACTTTATTTTCTCAATATAGACGTAGTTTTTGATAACATTGATTTTGTTGGTAACATATTCAATTAGTAGTTGAAGTAACATTAAATTATTTTGTATCTATTAACTGAACCTTTATTATTATGCAGGAAATAAAATATTTGTATAAAGACAATATTTGTGTATTTTGCATTTTGTATAGGAGAATATAAGCAACTTTATTAGAGAATTCATTGGTTATATTATCCCTTGAAATATAACATATGCTGTTGATTAAGCATTAAGCATAATGTGTGTATGTAACAGGACAATGGGTCACAAAGTCCAAACTAAGGAAGTAAATTCTATAACATTTGGCACAATCAACAAATATGTTGAGGGTGGTTTAAAATATCCATTCATTAAAAAACATATTATGCTACATGTACCTAACCAAATCTACTATGTTCAACTTTTGTGATGGTTAAGGGAAAAAAAGACTTTACATGTGTAGCTTGAACTGTGTTTGAATTTAAGGGCTCAAGCTATCTTCCTGTCTTAAGCTCCTAAATTTGGTACTACAGGTGTACATTAGCATGCCCAGTTCATTGTGCCCATTATTGAATGTGCAATCCTGCGGTAATGCATAGTGTCACAATCTTCTATAATAGTGATAACTATCTATTTTCCAAAACACTTCAACACCAACCCAAAACCCTAATTCTACATCATATATACTACTTTTATATACAAACTTAAAAAAAAATGTATTTCAAAAATCAGAGATCTCTCAGATTGTCTCAACATTCTATACAGTCAGATTGCTGTTTCCTAACTCTACCCAAAGATTGAAGGTTTATTATGCATCCAAGGTAGACATTTTGTATTGGAGAATTTCATACAAAATTGGTGAAACATAAAACAATATAAGTAGATACAAGAGGAATTGACATTGATATTTTCGCAGCAGCTTCTAACATTCAATGGTTTAGGATTTTTTTCCACAGGAATTTGACTACTTCAGAAGAACTAGAGTTGTGATGGACATCTTTTAATAAAGGTCTAGCTAGACCCTATGCCACAATGAAACTGGTTAACAGATTCACCAGGCATAGTGTTGTACATAATACATTTGATATTTCACCGTGAAATATTACTAGATGACTAAAAAGCCTCTAATAAGTTCCCCATTTGAAAGGCACATGCTTAGAGAGATGGTATAAAGGAAAATGTGCTGGGGGAATAGACTGGTCAACATAGCTCAAGTGTCCCAGGCATAGGAGAATTTCTGACTTCAAACCCTACTGGTCAATGTTATTAACATTACCAAAGAACAAAATACCCAGCTATCACAATTTGATAATAGAGATGACAAAGATCAATCGAATTTTCTAGGAAGTACTATAAGGCAAAAAGAATGAATAAATAAGAAAATTATACTAGTCAGAGAAAACCACTAGTTGTGTTAACTAGTTTGAAAAATAAAATTATATTGATGAAAAGAATAAAGAATAATTATAGAGCTGGCAGGATGGCTCAGTAGGTAAAGGCATTTGCCATTGAGGCTCATGACCTGAGGTTTTTCATCTCCGTATCACTATTCTATTGCTGTCAATAGACACAAAAAACAAAGCAACTCTTAGAAAGTAATTATGGGGCTTGCTTAGAGTTTGAGAAGTTTAATTTATTATCAACATGGTGGAGAGTATAGCAGCAGGCAGACACGACGGTGGAGAAGTAGAAGATAGCTTTATTTTTACCTGTAGACATAGGTGTTTGACACCTCAAAGCACATCCTCCAGTGAAAAACTTTCTTGACAAGATAACATCTTTTAATACTTTCTAATAGTGCCACTCCCTTGTATCTAAGCACTCAAATCTATGGATCAATGGTGGCTAATTCTATTACAACCATCATACCGCAGAACCCATATGGAAGAAGAAATAATATGGACTCCCATAAACTATTCTGGCTCCTATAAAAAATCATGATGAGTACATACACATGTACACTAATACAACAAATCAGTAAATATATGGATGTGGAGCAATTGAAGAATTCTTAAACAGGATAGTTTATGTTGTCATATTGAAAAGTTTATCAAGCACCTTGGATAAAATCAATAACAATGATGTGAAGTATCAGATAATTTGGAAGAAAGAAAATTTCTAAACATTTAGAGGAGACATGGAATACACTTTTCTAAATATTTTAAATAAGAGTTCATGAGCCATATCAGAATCAAGTAGATGGTGTTGGTAACTTAAATTCTGAAGGATAAACCTATGCCTGGTCACATGGCATGTGTGGAGAACAATATATTTTCCATGTGCTCCTTTTTGGAAGCAGCTGGCTAGGATGCATTCCCACATTGAAGGACTAGACTGAAAGCTGAAGAAAAGGTATCAGGATACAAACTTATATAGTGGCAGTCAAAGTAGCTCTGATAAGACTTTAGAGAAGAGAGAGAAGATAAGGATGTGGAACATTTCAGTGCCCAGAAGCAAACACAGAACTGAAAAGACATGTTTTTGGAACTCATTTTAGTAGAAGGTGTTTTTATGTGTCATATCTCATAGAAATGAAGGCTTTTTAATAAAAGTGCTACAATGAGAATTAATTCAACTTTTGGAAATTATCCAGCCTCAAAGGTTCAGGCTAGGGAATAGCTCATTACACTAAACTGGCTTCATTATATTCCTTTTAATTAAATTTCTTCTTCATCATCATCATTGTTGTCATCGTCATCTATTTTACTTATTTACTTTACATTTCTCTCACTGCACTTCTCCTGGTTACCACCTCTCACAGTCATTCCCACATCTCCCCCATCTCCTTCTCTGATTGTGTGGTCCCTCCTACCAGTTATCTCCTCCAACCATGGCACTATAAGTCTCTGGGAGTCTAGACAGGCCAACTGGAAGAAAATAGGCCCCCAAAACCCAACAGCTTTTGGTATATCTCCAATTCCATTTGTTTGGGACCCACAATGAAACCATCTGTGCATCTGCTACACATATGTGGAGAGACCTAGGTCCATCCCTTGTATGTTCTTCCATTGGTCGTTTAGACTGAGAGACATAAGTGTCCAGGTAAATTGACACTGTTGGTCTTCCTGCAGAGTTCCTATCCCATCCAGGTCCATGATCCTTCCTCCTATACATTCATGAGAGGCCCAAAGCTTCATCCACTGTTTGGCTGTTGATCTCTTTGTCTGTGTCAGCTCCTGGATGGAGGAGCCTCTCAGAGGATAACATGTTCCTAACTGCAAGCATAACAGAGTATCATTAATAGTGTTTGGGATTTGGTTTTGCCCATGAGATGCATCTCATGTTAGGCTGATTATAGGTTGGCCAATTTCCCTAGTGTCTGCTCCATCCTCCCTGACTGTATTTTTTGAGACTGGATAAATTCTGGTTGAAAGTTTCATGGGTAGATTGGTGTCTTGGTCAATCCACTGAAGTTCCTGCCTTACTGTAGGAGGTGGCCATATACCCAATGTCGTAAGTTATACCTAATGTCACCCTGGTTGATTCTTGGGTATCTCCCTTATCACAGGCCTCTGCCTCATTCTGGAGATATCCCCCAATTCCTTGACTCAGTCATTTGCAGATTTTATTCATTCTCATGTTGATCTAGCCATCTCCCTGTCCCTTTCCATGTTCCTGATCCTGAACCCTCGCATTACCCTCTATATCCCCACTCCCTTTCAGTTCCTTCCCTCCATCTCCCTCTCAAGACTATTTTATTCCCCATTATAAGTTAGATTCAAGCTTTCTACCTTGGGCATTCCCTCTTGATTAGCTACTTTGGGTATCTGGAGTGTAGCATGATACATATATTTTATGACTATTATCCACTTATATGAGAGCACATACCATGTAAGTCTTTTGAGACTAGGTTTCCTCACTCAAAGATATTCTGAAGTTTCATTCACTTGCCTGCAAAATTCATGATGCCATTGTTTATAATATCTGAATAGTATCCCTTTGTGTAGATGTACCACATTTTCTTTATCCATTCTTCAGTTGAGGAACATCTATATTGTTTCCAATTTCTGAATATTACAAATAGAGCTCCTATGAAAATATTTGAGCAAGTGTCTTTGTAGGATGTTGGAACAATGTGGGTATCTGACAGGAAGTGGTACAATTGGTTGTGAAGGTAGAACTATTCCAAGTTTTCTGAGAAACCAACAAATTGATTTCCAAAGTGGTTGAACAGGTTTGTACTCCCACAAAAGACAAAGTGTTCCTGGAAAATATCATCCTGAGTGAGCTAACCCAATCACAGAAAGACATACATGGTATGTACTCATTGATAAGTGGCTATTAGCCCAAATGCTTGAATTACCCTAGATGCCTAGAACAAATGAAACTCAAGACGGATGATCAAAATGTGAATGCAGATCGCTCCTGAGAGACACAGCCAGAATACAGCAAATACAGAGGCGTATGCCAGCAGGAAACCACTGAACTGAGAACAGGACCCCCGTTGAAGGAATCAGAGAAAGAGCTGGAAGAGCTTGAAGGAGCTCGAGACCCCATATGTACAGCAATGCCAACCAACCAGAGCTTCCAGGGACTAAGCCACTACCCAAAGACTATACGTGGACTGACCCTGGACTCTGACCTCGTAGGTAGCAATGAATATCCTAGTAAGAGCACCAGTGGAAGGGGAAGCCCTGGGTCCTGCTAAGACTGAACCCCCAGTGAACTAGACTGTTGGGGAGGGCAGCAATGGGGGAGGGTTGGGAGGAAACACCCATAAGGAAGGGGAGGGGGAGGGGATGTTAAAAAAAGAAAAAAAGAGAATAAATTAAATTAAAAAAAAAAGACAAAGTGTTCCCTGTGCTCTGCATCCTCACTAGAATGTTTTATTTCTTGATTTTTTTTTTGATATTAGTTATCCTGATGGCTGTAAGACGGTACTTCAGAGTTGTTTGTCCTGTAGTTCCCTGATAACTAAGGACTTTGAACATTTCTATAAGTGCTTCTTGGCCATTTGAAATTCTTCTGTTGAGAATTCTCTGTTCAGTTCTATATCCCATTTTTAACTGGGTTATTTGGGTTGTTGGTGTCTAACTTCTTGGGATCATTGAAAATTTTGGGTATTAGTCCTCTGTCAGATGTAGGGTTTGTGAAGGTCCTTTCACAATCTCAGGCCTGCAGATGTGTCCTGTTGACAAAATAATTTTTCTTTTGCCTTAAAAAACATTGCAGTTTCATGAGGTCACATTTATCAATTGTTGATCTTAGAGCCTGAATCTTTGGTATTCTGTTCAGAAACTTCTCTCCTCTACCAATGTGTTTAAGGCTTTTCTCACTTTCTCTCCTATGAAATTTAGTGTATCCACTTTTCTGTTGAAGTTCTTGATTCACTTTGACTTGAGTTCTGTGCAGCATAATAAGTATGGATCTACTTTCATCCCTTTACCTATAGGTATCCAGTTAGCCCAGCACCATTTGTTGAAGGTGCTTTCCTTTTTTCCATTGTATGGTTTCCATTTTTTTTTTTTTTAGCAAAAATCAAGTATCCATAGGTGTGTTTGGTTTATTTCTCTGTCTTTGATTTGATTCTGTGGTTATACTTTCTGTTTCTGTACGAATAGCATTCAGTACTAATCACTATTAATCTGTAGTACAGCTTGAGGTCAATGATAGTGATTCCTTCTGAAGTTATTTTATTGTTCAAGATTGTTTAGGCTATCCAGGGGTTTTGATTTTCCTTATGAAGTTAAGAATTGTTCTTTCAAGGTCTATAAAATTTGTGTTGGAATATTGATCGGGATTGCATTGAATTTGTATAATGCTTTTGGTAATGTACTGGCTGGTTTTGTGTGTCAACTTGACAAAAGCTGGAATAATAACAGACAAAAGAGCCTCCCTTGAGGAAATGCCTCCATGATATCCAGCTATGAGGCATTTTCTCAATTCGTGATCAGGAGGTGGGTGGCTAGTCCATTGTGAGTGGTGCCATCCCTGGGCTGTGAGTCTTGGGTTTTATAAGAAAACAAGATGAGTAAGCCAGGGGAAGCAAGCCAGTAATATCTCTCCTTGGCCTGTGCATCAGCTCCTTCTTTTCGTCGTGCATGAGTTCCAGTCCTAATTTCCTTGGGTGATGAACAGAAATATGGAAGTGTAAGCTGAATATACCTTTCTTTCCGCAACTTGCTTCTTGGTCATGATGGTTTGTGTAGTAAAACAAACCTGACTAAGACAGGTACGATAGCCATTTTAACTATATTAATACTATATAGTCATAAGCATAGCAGATATTTCCATTTTCTTATACATTCTTCAATTTCTTTCTTCAGGGAGTTGAAGTTCTTTTCCTATAGGTCTTATACGTCCTTGGTTAGAGTTATACCAAGATATTTTGCATTATTTGTGGCTATTGTAAAGGTTGCTGTTTCTGTAATTTCTTTCTTGGTTAATTTATCATTTATATTAAGAGGGTTACTGTTTTCTTGAAGTTAATCTTGAATCTGGCCACTTTGCTATAAGCAATTAATAGCTGTACGAGTTCTCTGGCAAAATTTTTGTGGTCAATTATATATAGTAACATATCCACATACAGACATGCTGACTTCTTCCTTTTCAATTTTTATCCCCTTTATTTCCTTTATGTATCTTAGTGCTCTGGTTAGAAATTTAAGTATTATATTTAATAGATAGGGAGAGAGTGGGCAGTCTTGTCTTGTTCCTGAGCTTAGTGGAAGTGCTTTAAGTTTCTCTATATTTAGTTTGATTTTGCCTGTTGGCTTGCTGTATTTTGCTTTGATTATGTTTATGTATGTGTCTTGTATCCCTGATTTCTCTAAGACTTTTAGTTGGGTTTTACCAAAGGCTTTTTCAGTGTCTAATGAGATAATCATGTGATTTTTTCTTTTAGTTTCTTTATAAGACGGATTATGTTAATGGATTTTCTTATATTGAAACATCCCTGCTTCCATGGAATAAAGCCTACTTGGTTTGATGGATGATGTCTTTGATGCTTTTGGTGTACAAGTATTTTATTGGGTATTTTTGCATCAATGTTCGTAGGAGTAATTGGTCAGAAGTTCTCTTTGTTGGTTGAGTCTTTGTGTGGTTTAGGTATCAGGATGACTTTGTGATCATAGGATGAGTATGACAGTATTCCTTCTGTTTCTGATCTGTGGAATAGTTTGAGGAGTTTTAGAATTAGCTCTTATTTGAAAGTCTGGTAGAATTGTGCACCAAAACAATCTAGATCTGTTTTTGGGGGGGTTGTTTGTTTGTTTGTTTTTGCTTTTGGTTGGTATGCTTTTAAGAATTGCTTTATAAATGCTTTTATTTGTTAGGGGTTAAGAGGCTGTTTAAATAATAGTTTATGTGATCTTAATTTAACTTTGTAAGGGGTATCTGTCTAGAAAATCATCCATTGCACTAAGATTTCCAAAATTTGTGAAGTACAGGCTTTTGAAATAAGACCTAATGATTCTTTGAATTTCCTCCATGTCCGTTGTTATGTCTCCATTTTCATTACTGATTTTGTTTAGATACTGTCTCTCTATGTCTTAGAGTCTTGGATAATTTGGCTAAAGGTTTTTTTTGTTCATTTGCTTGTTTTGTTTTGTTGTTGTTGTTCTTGTTGTTGTTGTTGTTGTTTTAATCAAAGAAACAATTCTTGGTTTGGTTGATTCTTTGCATTGTTGTCCCTGTTTCTATCTGATTGTGTTAAGCTTGAATTTTGATTATATGCTGCCTTCTACTTCTCCTTGTTATGCTTGCTTCTTTCATTCTTTTTTTTTCCCTAGAGCTTTCAGGTGTACTTTTAATTGGCTGGTATTAGAAATTTCCAATTACTTTATGGATTATTTAGTACTATGAACTATCCTCTTAGCATTGTTTTAATAGTGTCCTATAAATTTGGCTGTATTGTGCCTTCATTTTCATTGAATTCCAGAAAGTCTTTCAGTTCTTTCTTTATTTCATACCTGATACAGTAATCATTGAGTAGAGAATTGTTCATTTTCCTTGACTGTGTAGGCTTTCCAGTGTTTCTGTTAGTGTTGAAGTCAAGCTTTAATCCATGGTTGACAAGATACAAGCTGTTATTTCAATTTTCTTATATCTGTTTAGGATTGCTTTGTGATAGACTATAAGGTCCATTTTTTGAGAAGGATCCATTAGGTGCTGACAAGAAGGTATATTGTTGCCCCGACCTGCAGGGCAGTCGACCAGGGTCTGGGGTCCACCTAGGAGAGAATGGGGGACAAGAGACACAAAGAATGGACAGCAAGTCAAGAAGTCTGATAAAGCTGACAATTTTTAATTTTTCTCAGGCTGAAGATATACTGGTAGAAGCAAAATGTGGGGAGGGGTTGGGTGACGACAAAAGAATGGGCCTAGCTTGATGACCAGGATATTGGCTGGGTAAATCAGCCAAGCGGGGGGAATAGCTGGGTGGGTTGCTTAGTGACCTGACCACCAGTGCCTGACCACCGGTATTCAGTGATCTGACACCTAGATTTATGCTATCTATTGAATTTATGCAGTGCTGCAGGTGCTGCTTTGATCTAATCTAAGGCTATTGCTTTTTGTTCTAACATAAGGCTAAAATACAATTGCTTTTTAACCTGAAGACTATTACTTATTGTTCTAGCATAAGGCTAGAATACAATTGCTTTTTAACTTGAAGGCTGCTTTCGCCACCTCAAGGCTGCTCCCAACATATTGTTTTGTGTTTGTGTTTGTGTGACATATTGTATAGATGCCTGTTAGGTCGACTTGATTAATAATGTCTGTTAGGTATTAATGAACAGTGACTATTAGTTCCTGTAGTTTCGATGTTGGTGGTGATACTGTGTGTGTGTGTGTGTGTGTGTGTGTGTGTGTGTGTATGTATTTATGTGTTTTCTTTGTTTTTGCTGGTACAGACATACTTATTTCTGTGTTTTCTTGTGTGAAGTTATCTTTCTTGGGGTGATGTTTTCCTCTAATATTTTCAGTAAGGTTGAACTTGTGGATAAATATTGTTTCATTTTGGACTTGTCTTTAAATACCTCTTGCCTTCCTGCTCTCACTCTCTCATCTCATCCCTTCCTACTCTCTCCCCTTCCCTACCCCCACTCCTCCATCTGCTCATGTCAGACCTCTACTTCTCTGTTGTTGTAAAATTATAAAAAATGAAATGCTGTCTTTTATCCCCTACCGCAGTGCCCCAAGATATGTGGTAGATATCTTCATCTCAATCAGCAAAGCACCTCACCTACTCTGCTCCATGCTATATCACACTGTCAGAAATACACGTCCCAATTCCCTGGTGGCTTAGTGTCCCAACCGCCACATACTTTCTTAAACTTAATTTGCCACAGGAAAGAACACACAACACAACAACCTCTCATCCAATTGATAAGATATAATTGCCCACCTAAACATACAAAGCCCTGTACACATCCAACCCTAGAGAATATTCATAACAACCTGTAAATACACAGAGTAGAATCTTACCATCATTCTCCATGTTCTCTCTGAGACTTCTCTTCCAGTTTCCTCCCTCCCAGTCTCCTCTTCTTCCAAGTCTTCTCCTCTTCCCTCAAACTTTTCTCCCACCCATCCTTCCTTCTCATCTAGTGACAGGCCTCATTCTATCCTGTACCCGCCTTCACCTGTATGACATCCTATACTTCTCTACTCCTCTACTCTCACTCTCATGATCTCTGTCTGTCTCTCTGTCTCTGTCTCTCTCTCTCTGTCTCTCTGTCTCTGTCTCTCTGTCTCTGTCTCTCTGTCTCTGTCTCTGTCTCTCTCTCTCTCTCTCTCTCTCTCTCTCTCTCTCTGTCTCTCTGCCTTTTTCTGTCTCTACTACCTCTTCAATTCCTCTCCTCATGCCTTAAGTAAACTCTCTATTCTATACTGTACTGTCATTTGACTCGTCCCTTAGGGGTAAGAGATACATCATCATGGGCCCATGGTGGCACCTTCTTTCCCCACAGCTGACTACACATCAACCTACATTAAACATATTACCTCTCTCATTATCTTTTTTATAAAACACAATATTTCCCTGGTTTTCATTGATTGTATTCTGTCCAGGGTCTTTAGACATCTGGACTGTTTTGGTGCCTGGATGTTTTTGTTGTGGTATTTGGATGTGGGTGAACCTTTATGGCCCTTGTGTGGCAAGCCTCTGATAGATATCCTTGATCTGTATGGTTTCAGAACTGCAGTTGTGTATGATTCAGAACCTTAGGTCTAATGAAAAGGTATGTGGAGGGTGGCAGGAGAAGGAGGGGTGGCAGGAGAATGAAGTCTCCCAGGTCTAGTAGGCTGCTTAGGGCAACTTGAATTGGCCCAGAGGGCCCAGAGAACAGGGAACATGGGTGGGAGAAGGGAAGCTTACTTATATGTTTCAGAAACTTAATGAAGGTGGAACAGTGGTGGTGGGAGAATGGAGGACCCCCTGAGATAGGAGGTTCCTCACAGCAGCATGGATTGGCCTACAGGGTTAAGAGACCAGGGAAGATGGGTAGGTAAGGGGAGCTTTCCTGTCTGTTTCTGGAGTCTCATGTCTGATTGACGTGGAAGTACTGGTGGCAGGAGAATGGAAGTCCCATTGAGATAGCAGGCTGCTCAGGGACTTTGGCTTTATTCCAAGGGCTCAGTGAACAGAAAGGATGGGTGGTAAAAGGGAAGTTTATCTGTTTGGTGACAAACAGGAGGGTGACAAAAGTGGAGAAGAGGTGGCAGGAAAATGGAGGCATACACACTCTTAATAAACCAATTTATGTATCCTCTGCAAAACTTTGTCCCCCTTTTATTCTGTTGAATTTGATTGTTTTATACAATGAAGCTATGCATTATTTGTAGAGTTCTATGTACCAGGATGTACAAATCTTATTTTTATTTATTCTTTTATTTTATACAATTTGAATAGTGAGATGAATGTATACAGAAGCTTCATTTTAATCATTCATCTGTTGATAGGTTGTTTGGTTGATGAATAATTTTTCTAATGTAATTTTGAAAAAAAATTACCATATAACTATTTTAGTCCCTGCTTTGGATTTGAGATATAGTCACAGGTAAGGAAAATCTGTATCATACGTTTTACTTTTATCTTTTTGAGAAGACAAAAACATTTTTTTTCAGTGATAGTACTATTTCAAACTGTCACTGCAATAAATGAATTAAATTCTTGTTTTCACTAAAGTTAGAAACATTTGCAAATTTTTTCATTATATCGATACTATTTATTATCTTCATAATATGCTATTTTAATAGGTAAAAATTATAGAATATTTTGAATTCTTGTATTCATCATAGATATGATAATATATTGTTTTAATTTTACATTGAATAATTTATTTCCTTTAGTCATTACAAATAGAATAGTATAGTTTTTACCAGCTTCATATATCTGGTATTGTTTTTATTTTAACTTATTTATAATTTTAAATTAAATATAGTTTATGGTATATAATCAGATTTTGATTAAAATTATATCCATGACAGAGAACAAACTTTGTATATCCTACAGTATGCCCACACTAGCACATTTCATCAATGCCTACATTGTATGGCTTGTTGGTTTTGAGGTTGCAAGCTCTATCACCATCTTTTGTTTTTCAGGTGAACTTGAGAAACAGAGTTTAAAAGCCAGTTAAGACATTGTATATTAATTTACTGT
This sequence comes from Rattus rattus, assembly GCF_011064425.1. Lineage (NCBI taxonomy): Eukaryota > Metazoa > Chordata > Mammalia > Rodentia > Muridae > Rattus > Rattus rattus. The sequence goes on from NC_046172.1 coordinate 80,806,214, forward strand.
TATTAGGTTAAAAGCTTTCAACATTTTCTAGGATTTTAACTTTGTTGAAGAGTTTTGAAAGTTTCCTTAGAATATTGCTAAGGATTCTATGTTTACTTTATTTTTATTATAATATGTAGTAGTATACTGTTTCATATTGTGTCCCGTGAAAATTTTTCATGCCTTTATTAGTATTAAACATAATAACTTATTTTCTGTAGTCTTAGTATACATGATAATACATGATAAACAATTCTACAACAATCATGTGTTTGAACACATTTTCTTCAGCAAGAAGTTCTTTTAGGAAGCTATGAAATATTAAAGGGTCAGGGCTAGATCAGTAGTTATAGGGTTTTAGGAGTCCACAATGAAGATTGTATGCCAGCCTAATTTATAATCCACCTCTCTCCTCCTTAGTTAGCACTATAAACAGCAACTCTTACCAATACCTCCCAATCATGGACAAGTCTCTAGCCATTATGCTTTTGTCATGATGATGGAAGGGAGGAAATAAGAATTATGAAGTGAAATAAAGCCATACTTCCCCAAATTGTTTCTTAGTTATTTTGCAAGGAGATAAGTAAATGTTACAATATTTTAAAAATGCATTTGATCCTAAAATTAATCATTTCAGAACACTATTTTTTCAAAATATCCATGGCACAGTGAAACTTAAATTTCTTTTCTTGCTGCTTTTATGTGGAGATTTGAAGAAGAATGGATGCCTAAGCTCATATATTTTAATACTTAGTCATAAGGTAGAAGCAATATTTAAAAAGATTAGAAGAATTAAGAGATGTAGCTTTGTTGTAGAAAATGTGTCACTGTGGATGGACTTTGAGGTTTCAAAAGCCAATGCCAAGCCCTGAGTTGTTTCTCTCTCTCTCTCTGTCTCTCTCTCTCTCTCTCTCTCTCTCTCTCTCTCTCTCTCTCTCTCTCTCTCTGCATATGGATCAGAATCCAGTCTCTCTGCTCCTACTGTAGTATCTCCTTGCATGCTGCAATCATTATAATTGACTACATTTCTGAAACTGTAAACAAGCCCCCAAATATACATTTTCTATTACCGGTTTAGCCTAGGTCACTGTGTCTTATCACAACAATAGAATAGTGACTAAGATCATTTGCTTTTGGATTTAAGTGCATACAAATAGCCTAATTCAACCTTGCTTTTCTTGTCTTGGTTTATCCTGGAAATGGGAACTAGGGATCATCCTGTTTTCCTTTTGCATGTCCCTTGCAGTTCTGAGGCCAAAATTACTACCATGTAAATTTTGTAAAGAACAGCTAAGGCCATCAGCTACATGCTGAGATGGCCACTTGATTTCTGTCTTCTGAGGTTATTTACTTTTATGTTTCCATGGAACTTTAATCCTATTGCTCAGGAGTAACTCTTACATGACTTGTCAGTCTAGTATTGCCCCTTCCACACTATTCTCTTTCTATGTCCTCATCAGAAGTAATTTTAATGCTTATAAAAATTCATGCCTTTTACTTGTTCAATATCCTTATTTGTGCCAATCCTGGCCACAACCATATGGCTATCAAATTTTCCTTTTTCATTATGAAGTCAGAATTTTTTACAAAATTTAATTTTTTTCTTTCTCCATCTTTATTAAATTGGGTATTTCTTATTTACCTTTCAATTGTTATTCAATTTCCTGATTTCCAGGCCAACATCCACCTAACCCTCCCCTCTCCTTCTATATATGGTGTTCCCCTCCCCATCCACCCCCATTACCGCCCCCCCCCAACAATAACTGCTATTGATCGTAATGTAAATACCTGTTATTCAGAATATTTAATATGCAAATCCCAAAGGAGTTGAGACCCATGGGTTAAAAATAGCTGATTCAGACAACAAAAGGAGGTCAAGGGGATACAGATCGGAAAAGAAGAAGTCAAAATATCACTATTTGCAGATTATATGATAGTATATTTAAGTGATCCCAAAAGTTCCACCAGAGAACTACTAAAGCTGATAAACAACTTCAGCAAAGTGGCTGGGTATAAAATTAACTCAAATAAATCAGTAGCCTTCCTCTACACAAAAGAGAAACAAGCCGAGAAAGAAATTAGGGAAACGACACACTTCATAATAGAGACCCAAATAATATAAAATACCTCGGTGTGACTTTAACCAAGCAAGTAAAAGATCTGTACAATAAGAACTTCAAGACACTGAAGAAAAGAAATTGAAAGAAGACCTCAGAAGGTGGAAAGATCTCCCATGCTCATGGATTGGCAGGATTAATATAGTAAAAATGGCCATTTTACCAAAAGCGATCTACAGATTCAATGCAATCCCCATCAAAATACCAATCCAATTCTTCAAAGAGTTAGACAGAACAATTTGCAAATTCATCTGGAATAACAAAAAACCCAGGATAGCTAAAACTATCCTCAACAATAAAAGGACTTCAGGGGGAATCACTATCCCTGAACTCAAGCAGTATTACAGAGCAATAGTGATAAAAACTGCATGGTATTCGTACAGAGACAGACAGATAGTCCAATGGAATAGAATTGAAGACCCAGAAATGAACCCACACACCTATGGTCACTTGATTTTTGACAAAGGAGCCAAATCCATCCAATGGAACAAAGATAGCATTTTCAGCAAATATTGCTGGTTCAACTGGAGGTAAACATGTAGAAGAATGCAGAGCGATCCATGCTTATCACCCTGTAAAAGCTTAAGTCCAAGTGGATCAAGGACCTCCACATCAAACCAGACACACTCAAACTAATAGAAGAAAAACTAGAGAAGCATCTGGAACACATGGGCACTGGAAAAAATTTCCTGAACAAAACACCAATAGCTTATGCTCTAAGATCAAGAATCGACAAATGGGATCTCATAAAACTGCAAAGCTTCTGTAAGGCAAAGGACACTGTGGTTAGGACAAAACAGCAACCAACAGATTGGGAAAAGATCTTTACCAATCCTACAACAGATAGAGGCCTTATATCCAAAATATACAAAGAACTCAAGAAGTTAGACTGCAGGGAGACAAATAACCCTATTAAAAAATGGGGTTCAGAGCTAAACAAAGAATTCACAGCTGAGGAATGCCGAATGGCTGAGAAACACCTAAAGAAATGTTCAACATCTTTAGTCATAAAGGAAATGCAAATCAAAACTTTCTACCCTGACTCTACTCCCTGCTTCATGAATGTAAATGCAGTGTCACCAACTATTCCGCCTTTTTCCTGCCATCCTGTTTCCCTGACTGCTGCCATTTCCTGCCACAATGTTTCTATAATTGTCTAAACATATGCTTCTATAATAGTAAAAAAAATAAATTTTCCCTTAAATTGTTTTTGTCAGTGTAGTTTATTACAGAAATCAGAATATAAATCATACAGATTATTTTGATGATCATCATTAGACTTTTCATACTCTCAAAGTTTCTGTGAAAGGATTGGGCTTAACATCAAAAGAATTTGTAAAGATTTGACTGAATTTTTTTTTGATTTATAACTGATAGAAATTAATTAGTAAAGAAATTGCAGTTATCTTTGATTCATACTCTTAGATTAAAAGTCAATTAATAAACACAGAAATTACATTGGACTCTCAATTATTAAAGGAAAGTAATTTAATTTAAATATTATTATTGGTTATTTAATTTATTTACATTTCAAATGTTATCCCCCTCCTGATGTCCCCTACAAACCCTCCCTTCCCCTCCCCTTCCCCCTGCTTCTATGAGGGTGCTCCCCCATCTAGCCCTACAATGATAATATATGGAAAACTCCCAAACAAAGAGTTATAACTATATTTTAAATAGCCACTTACAACAAAATTTAATGATAAACATTATTTTTGTTAGAAAGTTCAGAAAATGATTTGAGTGTGGAAATTTTGGTGAGAGTTCTGGTGGCTATGTCTAAAACACTGTGAGCTAGCAACATTTATGTCAACTTGACACAAACAATAGTCATCTGCAACGAGGCCAAATTAAGACAGTTTCTCAATAATATTGGTCTGTAGGCAAGCCTGGAGAGCATTTCCTTAAATAGCGATTAACTGTGAGTGGTTCTATCACATTGCTTCTGGTTTCTATAAGAAAACAGGATGAGCAAACTAAGATGAACAAGCCAGTAAGCAGCATCCCTCCATGGACTCTGCATCAGCTCATGCCTCCAGGTTTCTGCCTGTTTGTGTTTCTGTCCTGACTTCCTTCAGTGATAGACTATGATGTGCATGTGTAAACCATATAGAATGTTTATTCTCCAAGTTGTTTTTCATCTTTGTTTTTCACAATGGCAGTAATCCTAAGATTCACAGAAAATTTCTTAGATATTCAATAGTTCTGAAGCATATTAATAGTTCTATATATTATTTAAATTTCAATTTACTTGTTACAGATAAGTTGTTATAACAGGTACCTTTAAATGCTTTGTTTCTGTTGTTAGAAAAAGCAGCCACTTCTTTTTAGTGCTTATGAGGCATAAACAGCAGGATAAGGCATCCAGAATACGATAAACTTTGGCATTAATTTTTAACTAAAATAAGGAGTGAACACTTTAAAAGATATATATCATTATATAATAAGATGACCTGTAAACTTGAAGATCTTTGTGTAAGCCTTGAAGTATCTCTTCACAATTGTAAGTTAAAAATATTTTAGGATTTTCTCTTACGTAGCCCTGTCTAAAATGAGAATCTGGAGAAACATGTTTGTTTATTTCTTTTTACAAGAAGTAAATACAAGCATCCTTGAAATTCTTAAAATATCTGTATGCATATATATATATATATATATATATATATGTACACGAATTTAAAAACAAGATAAAATCAAAATCTTGATTTGACTTCTTAATTTGTGGACTAAAGAGATTAGTATCTCAAGGGAGGTCAGTAGGCATAATGATAATTTAAAGTTAATTTGCATTCCCAAAGAAACTGACCATATTGCAGAACCAGAATATGGATGAAGATGTAGAAGATAGTATCTTGATTAGAATTGTATGATTGTGTATATTTTCCTTATTTAACTATTTTTTCCATATTTAATTATTTTTATTTAAAACTACTGTTATTTTTCTCAGAGAAAGGCTTAGGACCATTAGCCATTTTTATGTGTTTTACCTATATGTGCCCAAATTGATTAAATATACTTTGTCTTCTTTCATAGATTTTTTTTTAAATTGGGTTTTATATGAATCCAGAATGTAGCAAAAATGAATTAACAAATTTAGTTTACATAAGCACTTTCATAAGAGACAGTTTGATAATAAGTACATTATGTAAAAAATATATCACCATATATGGACAGATAGTTCATATACATAGTCGTATAAAAGATATTTTAGTAAACAAATATTTTAAGCATTATTTTGGTAGCGTTTTATTTATTATAATCCTTATTTAAAAAAGGAAACAGCACAAGGATCATTAGTAAACAGATACTATTAATTTATATATAGTCAAACCTTGATAAAAAACCTTGTATTTAACAGTTCTACATTAAAAACAATTAAGAAACCATATGAATTTTATATTATGCATTAAACATACAAGAATGCATTTAAAAATATTACTATCAAAACCTTTTTTATATGAAATTTAATATTTAAGAAGCCTACAAAACCCAAAATAGATTGGACCAGAAAAGAAATTCTTCCTGTCACATAATAATCAAAACACTCAATGCACAGAACAAAGAAAGAATATTAAAAGCAGAAAGGGAAAAAGATCAAGTAACATATAAAAACAGAACTATCAAAATTACACCAGACTTCTCACCAGACACTATAAAAGCCTGAAGATCCTGAGCGGATGTCATACAGACCCTCAGAGAATAAAAATGCCAGCCCAGACTACTATATCCAACAAAACTCTCCATTACCATAGATGGAGACATATTCCATGACAAAACCAAATTTACACAATATCTTTCCACAAATCCAGCCTTACAAAGGATAATAAATGGAAAACTCCAACACAAGGAGGGAAACTACACCCTAGAAAAAGCAAGAAATTCATCTCCTTGCAACAAAACCAAAAGAAGAGAGACACACAAACATAATTCCACCTCTAACAACAAAAATAGCAGGAAGCAAAAAAAGTCACTATTCTTAATATCTGTTAACATAATAGACTCAATTACCCAATAAAAAGATTAACTAAAATCCAGACTAACAGACTGGATACATAAACAGGACCCAGAATTTTGCTGCATGACAGAAACATACCTCAGTGACAAAGACAGACACAGCGTCAGAATAAAAGGCTATAAAATAAATTTCTAAGCAAATTGCCCAATGAAACAAGCTGGAGAAGCCATTCTAATATCAAATAAAATTGAATTTCAACCAAAAGTTTTCAAAAAAGATATGGAAGGATACTTCATAATCACCAAAAAAAAATCCACCAACATGAACACTTAATTTTGAATACACTTTAAATGCAATGGCATCCACATATTTTAATATGTTTAACATGTTTAGAGTATTCAAATTTATAAAATAGCATGAACTTATCTAACTTTAATATATGACAACGATATTTAAATTCCATTTGGCACGTGGATTTTAAATAAGCATTTGCCCCCTCCCCAAATTTTTTTGTCACATAACAAAAATGAAGACTAAAAGGGCCATGGTATATTAAAATATTTGACACATACAACATGTGTAAACAACCAAAAATACATGAAAACAATTATCACAAGAAATTAGGTGCACCAAGTTTAGCAAAAATACAGTTAGAAAGTTTACTCAGTTTTTTTTTAATTGTAAGACTTAGTAACACAAAAATATGCAAATTTTGTCTTATAAGCTTTCTTTTATTTCTTTTTAAATAGAGGGAGGAAAGTTTATCTATCAACTATTTACTTTCCCATACTGATTTCTATCATGAAATTTGGAAGTCATAATTTGTGCCAAGTCATGCCTGTCCACCTTTGTATAACACACAAGAAAAGGACAAATTTAAAATAGATATCAGGGGTATAGGTAGAGTATTTGTTCAATAGTCACATTGGAAAGAATAAACAAAGATCCCTCAACACCCTCAAGTCTACCATTAGGATCATAAAATAAGAAATAGTTTAAATTGAGGCCAAGGATATTCAGAAATAAGTAGTACTCCTCAAGGTACTTTGACAGTCACGGTTGAGTTATCATTATTAGGATATTTAGTCTGTAAAATGAATTGTCAAATTGCTAGAATTGTTGGAATCTTCTTCTGACGGTTGAATTTCCTCTTTGATCAGTATATGAGATTCCCGAGGAAATGCCCCTATCCTAAGGCCCAGTTTTTTCAACAGTTTTATAGTTAAATTGAGTGATATGTCTCTTTAGAGTTTCTTTACAGCTGCAAGACTGGTTACAGGGCTAGAGGGTGAATCAGGTTTTATGAAGATGTTCCCCAGAAAAGGTATGTATTATTACATATGACACAGAACCAGTGTATGAATGTGCCTAGGAAATATCTAATTTTGATGTTAGAGGCATTCAGTTAGTGGGTTTCTTGTTAGAAAAGTAGAGGCAAAGGAACAAAGAACCCATGTTTAATAGGATGGTACACAGAGAAACTAACCATGCTGCTTGAAGGTGGGTCTCAGCATAAAAGCTAGGACCATTGTGGAGACATGTGAGGAGCTGTCCGAGGAGCTGTCCTCAGAGATGTGAGGAGCTGTCCGAGGAGCTGTCTTCACATATGTGAGGAGCTGTCCTTACATACTCCATTGCAAGATGGCACCACATCTGGCAGAACGCACCTAGTAAAAA
>NC_046172.1:80813976-80859622 GCF_011064425.1 Rattus rattus
GNAGGNACACGTACGTTATGGTACGTCATCTGGCATAATTGGCAGCGACCAGTCAGAGAGTGACACGTCCTAGGCGAGGATAGTTTCCTATATAAGGGACGGTTATTCCTCACTCGGCGTCTCCGCATTGTAAGCTTATGCTCTCCTTCTCAAGACGCAGTAAAGCTTTTTCTGTAGAAGGATCCTGTGTGTGCCGCGTCGTTCCTGCTGGCGAGACGTAGCGCGGGACAGAGACACATAAGTAACTCCATTTGTTTATCTTTAATAGCCCAAGATGTTTCCTAAGGTATATGCACCACAATTCAGGGCACACTGATTCTTTACCTTAAGACTAAAAGGTATTTGGGGACTGTAATGGAGAGTTTATTGTAAGCAAAAATGCTCCTCTCGGTGAACTTCAAAGTAAATCAGAGATAATGAAACAAGGTCAGAGAAAGAGGTGGGTAAAGAGTTTAAACCCTTTGTTTCAATATCAACTCTCTAAAAAATATTTTTAATATTTTAGTATCATATTTAACTCACATGTATTTTATTTTCAAAAGCTCATTTTTATAATGAACTGCCAATTTTATAAGTTTTTTTTTTTGCTAACTTTTATCTTAAATTTAAATGAAAGCAGACTGCCTGTTAATGAATTTTTTAACTTCATTGTACCCACAGGCACTCACTGGGAACTTACTGCCCAAAGCAGCCAGAAAGTCAGGGATATATCTTTCATCCTCCCTCTTCTGATTTTCTTGTAGTGCCCAAGTCTTGTTGCCAGCTCTGCAACAGTCGTCTGCTGCAGCCTTCCTTCTTTCTGCCTCCATATTCAACAGATCACACAAATCTTTTCTAAAATATTTCATCTACCACATGTCCCTTTGTCTTAGTTGTTACTCCCACATACACTTCCTGGGAACTTAACAAACACAGATACCAGAGAAGGCTCGGCAATCCTTACTCTAACTCCTATCCTTCAATTGCAATGCCATAATCTTACTCATAAAATTGTAGCAGACCATCTTCTCTGACTTTTCTTTCTTTTTGCACCCATTCGCAGAGAGTTATGCAAATCCTAGTAGCACATTCGGATTTCCTCCCTCCTGTGGACCCTCTCAGAATGCCTTCCTTGCTAGCCTATTCTTATCCCATTCTATCAGCTCCAGTGCCAGTGCCAGCTTACAGGTGCTCAGAGAGGAAAGAAGAGTGTTTTGGACCTCTGGTGCTAAAATAACAGGGTGTTGTGATCTGAGTTTTGGGAATCAAATTCCAGACCTTTGCAAGGTCAGTAAATATCTTAATTACTGAGCCATTTCTTTAGCTAGTTCTTAGACAATGGTATTTAATATGGTTGTGACAGCTTTGGGTAAATATTTAAAGCAAATTACAGTTAGATTTAAGTGTAATAAAAACAGACTACTATAAAAGAGAAAAAGACATTTATTTGACTTTTGCAAAAGCATAAGCCTAGAGCTCTAGCTCTATACTTAAGGTCACTATATTACTGACATCACAAAGATATAGGGTCATACTCTATATTGCTCCATTGGTGAACCTTGTCTTCCAAAGCAAGAGAGAAATTTCCTCTCTACTTTATTCCACAAGCCAGGTGGGACCTTGGGGACCAGAAAACTGACTCTTCCCAGGCTAAGGCCCAGGACTGAATCATCTTAAGGCACAAAAGAACATAGCATACGAGCATAGAACATGGTAGATTAGTGTACAGGATATATTATCTCCTGCTTTGATATTTGGAGTTTCAGACTGTTTCCGAAAACACATTATTTAAAAAAGAATGAAACTTCCTAATTTTGTAAAAAATAGAATCGGCATCTAGGTGAAGACATGTCCTCGTATCCTTCTGTAAGAGCAATTATTACTGTGATCCAGTGCTGAATTGGACTAGTGAACCATACTCCTGGGAAGGTAGATTTACCCTAAGATAATGTAGTTTCTAATTTCCTAAGCCTTATTGAGGCACCATTGAATCAATAAAGGGTTTGCTTGGTCTGGCTACATTTCTGAGTTTATATGAGGAAAGTCATAACTATACATTTTCTTCTCTTTGTCTTTTTATTTCTATGCTGGACAAAACTTAAGTATGCCTTTGTACTCCTAATTATGAACTTCTTCAATTTTTTTCTAATGATTATCTTCTTAACCCTTTCATGACAATATCATATTAATTTTCTTCCTGCAAAGTCTGCTCTAAGACTTTCCTTTAAACATTAATAAAATTTATTAAAAAAATTCTCCTCAATTTCTGCTTGAGTCTGCTCTTTGTCCTTGCAAATCTTTCTTTAAAATAATTTTATGTAATAAGAATAATGATGCTTATAAGTATATATAATTTCTCCAGTATCATATGTTGGTCTTTCAAGTCTCCCCAAAATATCCAATAGCATCATTCTTACCATTTTATTATTTAAATTGCAGACAATAAATTCACTGGAGAATTCAAGGACTCCTAGGTGGCATCAATTTCAAAATAAACATTCTGTTTTTATTCCCAACAGGTCCATGGTTACAGATATCAGAGTAGATTACAGGTCTTTTATTACATGAAATAATAGTTTTAGTGAGGTCATGCTCTACCATACTTTAAGTTAATACATATTGTATAAAATTGTGTCTTTCAGTCTGTGGCAGAACCCTCAGAGACTCCATTTCCCAAACATATTTGACTCTGCTTTGAGGGGGAAGTATGATTGAAGACCAGGGGTGGACCCAGAAATTTCAGCATCTCTTAGGCCTCATGGTTTAAGTAGATAATGATTAATTCCTGTGGTGTTGTAGCCTACTCAACTGCCTACCTGTACACAGCTTGCATGTCAATTACCTGTGTGTTGCCCATTTCTTGCTTTGGACCATACTCAGTCATTTTCTTTGATTTCTACAGCCACAAACCTAAATCTGGTAGCAAGTGTTTCTAGAAGCTGCTCATTCACTGGTTTGTTCACTGAATTTCTATAAAAACTTGGTTTAGATTTATTCTGAAGCATCTTTAACCTGTTCCAGCCACTTTAACCTGTATTCATTCTGTAACCCACACATATATGCATGCTATATATTTTATATGCTTATAGAGAGAGAAGAAAGAAAAAAAAACATATTTACTCTGTTGTGTAATATAAGTATTAATATCAGTAAATAAGGATTAAATAAAAGAATAAACATTGGCCTCAGGCAAAATAGTCAAGGTAAGCAGAAAGTATCAGGAATATACATGAGTAAAAGTACTTTAGTACTCAGAAATGGAGAGTAATTTTTTTTTCTAGGTTAGGTATGCCTTACTCAATCACAGTTCCTCTAGTGGTTGTTCAGGAGATGCATTCTGTGGGCAGTGTATGGGAGGAGGCTCCTGCATGGGCTTCACTGTTCTCAACAGACACTGAACATTCTCTTATGAGAAAGAACTGATTTGAGTTATAGATATCTTGAGAAACAGATCTTTTGAGTTCAGACTCCATCTTAGAGAACCTGACCTAAGTTTGAACTTGAGTTAACAGGTCAGTACTTACCACCAGTTTTCATTTTACCCCCACCCTCACCCCCTCTAAACCTCCATCTAGCACCAGTTTTCAGTTTATTCCCCAATAAATCTGCATCTCCAGACTACAAATTTACCCCTGGCACTTCATTTCCAAACAATCACCAATTAGGAAAACAGCAGAAGTTAAGTTTTTGGTTTGGCTCCCTGCATCAGCCAATTATGTTAAAGGCCATGATGGCTGTTAATAAGATGTGTACCCTCTTCTTGTATTTATAAATGTTATCCAGGAACTAAGCTTAGGGCTGCCACTCCCATTCTCTTGCATGAGTTACTGTGGTGTGGCTCAATCTTGAACTTGAATAAAGAGACTCTAATGCGATTGAATTAGAATCGGGTCCTTGGTGGTGATTTTGGGGTTCAAAAACTTTTCCTGTCACAACAAACTCTTTAACAACCTCACCGTGATTAAGAATTTTGAATGCTCTTGTGAATGATTTTCATGTTCAAGTTACTCTGCCAGAAATCTACACAATTGTTCTAAACATCCCTTTCTCCAGAAAGAAAACTTCAGACAAAAGTATGTTAAACTTTTATATTGTAAGTCAGCTGTTTTATTGTTAAACACCCCCATATTGTTCACAATCCAATCAACATTTTATAGCATTTTGTGTTCTATTAAAGTGAAATATTTATGATGTAATTATTGTTCACAATCACACTTGGTGGAATTTTATAGCGATCATGTCAATAAATATTAGTGATAAATATTTTTGTTTCTTTAGATACAAATGTAAACTTTGTCTCTAAAATTGCTACTTGGGCAGTACATTGCCTGGGGAGGGTACAATACAAGTTCTTTCTCAGAGTTCTATGTATTTGATATAGTACAACATCTAATAAAATGTCTGAGTTATCAGGTACAGGCAGTACATTTTCCATTTACTTTCAGTTCAATGTGATAATTGTAACCTGTGGGAGGACACTTCTTAGTTGATAGTGGGTTTAGTTGGAAACTCTTGTTCCTTTTAAAAACATCAAAACAATAGTGACTTTTCTTGACTTAGTTCCTTATTTTCTCTCCTGAAATTGGTTTCCTGCTCCCAGCAATGAACTAACCAAGAGTAACTACCACACAATCACCTCCAAAGTCTCTGTGTTTGAAATAAGAGAGCATTGCACTACAATGGGAGGACTTGCTGAAATGGAATCAGCCCTCATAGAGACCTGATCAAGGAGTGTGTCTGATGTATAATGATTGATATTATCACACTTAAGCTTTGTGACTCAATGAGACTTGTTAGTGTTCTGACAGGCAACACTGATTCAATGCCTATAAAATCCCCTGCCTTGATCAAGCCCAGGAGTGAAAGACAACAAGTATGGTTTGCCATCACTTGCTCTACTATGATGAGTGATTAAATTGTCAGAAACACAAGAACTCAATAAATCTAAGTGAATTTCTTCTTCTTATGATTGGTGTTGGGAAAATCTTCTTTGGCTGTACTCATAACAAGGATTATTAATTCTCTGCTGTTTGGGTATCTGAATTTATAAATAGGAGCATCATTAATTTAAAGTAGAAGAGCCATCTTAGCTAAAAATTTGTCAGGCAAATTTTATGCTTTGAATACATTGAAATCCATAAAAATGATAAAAAGCAAGATGTCATCTTTGAGTGCCAATTCTGCTGGTGATGTGGAAAATTCAATGTTGTTTCAGCAAAAGGTCAGTGATGATATTTGGAAAACCACAAGTCACATGTAATTGACTGGAATATTCAACAGGATGCTTTGGGGATAAAGGATGAAATGTGATGGGCTAGGAGAATCAGGTGCAACAGCTGCCAGGCTTACTGTGGAACCATTGGCCAGAGTTAAGGGAAGGCCATGAGTTGAACTTGTTTGAAGGAAATAGGTGCAAGGTTAGGGAATGGAACAAAAATGGAAAAAGGAAGAATCTCAAAATCTACTGTGGCTGGGTAGGCAGGTTTATAGATTAAGAGTCAACACCACCAGCAGGTGATTCAGTTGAGGACCTGGGGACCAGCTGCAGTGTAATTTGCAATCCTGTCACAGGTGCTGGACAGATGGATTTGTTATCTTCTATACCTGTGACTCCAAAGGGGACTTGTTGCGCACTGACATCAGGGTTACTGTCTGATACTTCTGATCCTGATTTATTCTCCCAAAACATGAAGCTGGCATTCTGACTTTCATATACTTGTTGGAGACATTTTACTAGGACTGAGAATGCAAAATCCTTGTGATTTGTAATTTGTCTTTTGATGTTCCACCATTTACTTCGCAGCCATTGTGGTGAACGAACACTTTCCCATCCATTAGCTAATTCATCCCAGCGAATTTCACTTTCATCAGCTACATCAAGCTTTTCTAGCCTGTGAATGAGATTGACTTCATCTTTCCTTGTCCACTCAACACCTCCAGTCTGTTTCCAGTTCAGGTAGTTGAGCCATTTAGTACGACACTGCTTTGCTGAGCGAGTACCCACTCGTTGAGCCACTGTTGCCCAACACACACCCTGAGTGACTTTCTTATCCACCTCGGTGCCTGTCAACTCATGAACCGCATCTCCAAGTATCTGTTCTTCTTCTTTGGTCCATTTTCCTGCATTGAAAGTATCCTTCATCAGTCGACACCGGTCTCTGACTGAAGATGGACTTCTTCCCATGGCAGCCCCTATTGTTATCCAGTCATTGCCATGCTTCTGCCTGAGTACGCTGAGCTTCTCTATTTCCTCAGGGCTGTACTTTCCCACATGGTTTCTGTCATCATACATTCGGACCACCCTTCTATACACTGAAAACAATGGTCGATTCAGACCAAATGATATAGACCTGTAGAAATCTTTTCTTTTACCTTTTGACATCTTAAAAATGATTTCTGCAGGATTTTTGACTCCACGTTCATTCATATACTTTTCGATGTTGCTCATCAGAATATCTGTTTCTTCCTTGGACCACGTTCCCTGCCTCCATTTATGTCCTTGATTAGTTAGAGCATCCTTAGCGTCCTTACCTGTGATCCATACTTGGCTAACTATTGACTCTTCCTTCATCAATAAGGGAGAAACTTTATTTGGTTTGTCAGCTTGTAAAACCTGAAGTTGCATCCTATTTTCCTTAGTAAACTCTTCATCAGCTATCTTTGTGGCTGTGGTTGTGACCAAACCAAAGCTTTGCTCCATTTCTGGTAATGGGAATGAAAAAGCTGACATGCAAGGAGTAGAATCAACTTCAGAGGACAAACAAGGCCTCTTATTCAGAGGTTCAATAGGATTTTCCATTTCATCAGCTTCATTCTGCTGGCAAGGCATGAGGTTCTTGTCTGAATTCTCAGTAACAAATACAGAGCTCACAATTTGAACTGTTTCTGAGCCAGAAACCTCTTTAAATACACTCATCTTCAAATCTAGTTACAGGCTAGATAAGCTACAGTAGTTTCCATAAAATTGTCACTTTCCCTTTAACTGAATAATATAAACTGATATTATCTTCAACAATTTTCTGTTTGATACTTGTGAGTGCAAGGTTTGCTACAGCTGGTGTGTATGACAAGCTGTTAGGAACAGCTGCCCTTAAAGACGGTTAATATATTTTACTTTATGTTTTCTTTGGGTCTAGTTGAAAATTTCTCTTTGATGATAAATGTGAGCACACAGAGCTAGATCAAGAGGCTCCAAAATCATTAAACATGAGAACTTCAGAGAACTGTTGATTTATGTCAATATGCATAATAGTGCTGAAAAATAAAATTGTTAATTATCCATTAATTGAATATCAGGAAGATTTTATATTTCTATCACTGTACTTTCAGCAAACAAATTCCAAAATTGAAATGGTCAGAGGCTGGAATGTCATTGTTTACATGGCCTTAAAAAGTAAATTAAAAGGGATTATTCTCCATTACATTTCAGAATACAGGTCAAATTTAGATACTATGACTTTTCCATATTTTGTTAATTCCTTACAAATGTAAAACATTTGCTGAAAAAAGTAAGTCTGACTTTCAGAATCCAAGGATCATAAACAAAAAAGTTATAGTATTTTATAGTGTAGAAACTTACATGCACACATAAGGAATTTTATAGTAGAAGTTATCTAAATTGTGTAATGAAGGACATATTTGGTACCAAATTCATTAGAATAATAAAAAGAATTTTAATTTTACCTGTGGTCTTAGAAGGATAAAATGATGTTTTATTTTTAATGTATGTGCTTTGCATTAATAAAGAATATGCACACACAAGAACTCTCAAAAAGCTTTTTTAAAATCCTTGTACACCGACGAATTTCTATTGAAAGTTAAATGTATGCCAGTTGTGGAACATTCTCACAGTAGAGATCTTAGACTGTTCTCACATGTATGGGATATAATCTACCAAAAAATTAGATGAATGCTAAATGTCAGTATGTGAATAAAAATTCATAATATTCTTATATACAGAATAAATATCTGTATTATTCCATTCATATTACTATAATAATAACTTTCACAGTGGCAGTAATAATATTGGAGTGATTATTAATTATGCTTTTTATGGTACAGGAGCACCAGAGGCTACTGTTTGACTACATTAAAACAATTGTTTACATAATGAATGGGAGAAAAATAATTAAACATGATAATGCATAAGTGAACCTGGAAGATGTACAGATATTGAGAAATGTTGGGAATCATGAACTTGTCCTGGTCTAGCTGACTTGAGAGACATGAATCACAGGTTTTACAGTTTAGAGTCCATGAATTCTGGAGCACAGTGTGCTTTCCAATTTCTGAGAGACCAAAATATTTCCCCAGACAGTTCAGGTAGATTTATATTTCTCTGTATGTTCCATTAGACATCGAGAAAACATGCTGGATGGGTCAACTGGTATTAGACATTAATCTTGTGTACCCTGTAAAGATGGCAAACATTATTGTACCCTGGCAACTACAACTATATTGATCCAGATAATTGTCAATATATGCTGTTTCTAATACTGGTATAAAAAACCTGATTGGTCTTAATAAAATTTTCACAGCCTCAGTCTTGTGGCTTCTTCGACTAGCCAGGCTTAATTCCTTGCAACCATACCAGGTAACCTTAGCCCAGTAAACAAGTGTAGGCAGTTATGGAGAATAATGGCAGAAATAAGTGACGTTCTCTGAGTGAAATGTAAGACTGGCCTGAGATGACCATCATTTTGTACAGGAAGGATAACTAGGCAACTTATAAGTCTAAAAAATTAATGTTGACCTGGCCTTAGAAAGTAATAATCTGAGATGAATATGTGCTCTAAATAAGGGTGTTGTAGGGTCAATTACTCAACTTATGCAAACTTATTTGATATAAATTTAGATATAAATGCAAAAGTAATAATTACAAAGATGCTATGAGACAACATCTATGTAGAACAATTTGTGAACAAATTTGAAACCTTAAGTAGTGATGACAGTGGTATATTAAAGAAACTGATGAAATGTAGAAAAGAGGAATTTTTCATAAAAGAAAAAATTGAAATGGAAAATGTAAATGAGATAAGTCATAACAGCCACCAGAATATTGAAGAAGAATGTCACTAGTATGTTGTGAAATAGTTTTGTGAATAGTCAGACATTACAGAAGTTAGTTTTCATTTTTTTTGTTTGTTTGTTTGTTTTTTCAGTGCTGAGGACTTCATTGTTAACTTGACAAAATCAGAAGTCATTTGAGAAGAATCACTATAAACTGGAGGATTGCTTAGATCATATTGGCGTGTTGCCCTGTCTGTGAGAGATTGTCTGAATTGATGATTGATAGTGGAGGACCCAGCTTACTATGGATAGTGTTCATGTTCTTGAGATGCATGAAACAAATCTAGCTGAAACTCCTGTGATCTGCCTAAGAAATACATGTCTCATCCTATTTTCTGAGCCTATTTCTCCATACTCACTTCAGACAGGCACTCCAATTTCTACTATCAGCCCCATATATTCAAAAAGAACAACCTTGTTTTCATCCCTAGCCAAGTAGACTAGACTCTCCAACTCAAATAAACATTGCCAACATAGCCAACTCTGTCCACCTCTGCTGTAGACATTTAGTCCATTTGCTATGCAGGCATATGGTTCTTGCCTCCAACTACAGCCATTTTTATATGACACTCATCTCCAAGAATGGACACTATAGCCATATCAACAGATCCACTCACCTATGTGACGTGGATAAGGGTAACTTGACCAACAATCCTCTACAATTTGTACATATTCTCTTCAGGTAAAGATCACTAAAATATATTGTTAATTGTATGCATACTTCCCAAGTACCCTTACCCCCAACACACATTATTAGTCAGAGAGCTTAGATGTCCACCATTAATATCATCGATAAGCATTACATAGCCCTGTTTCTTCACTAATACTAGAATAGCCTTGCTGGCCCTATCCACTTCTGATACGAGATGATTACTCCTTTCCATGGGAAGGGCACTGTACTTACAACAGCAACTTCCTGAAAATACATAATTTGCCTGAGGACCAAATGACTGGGCAAGAATCCCAAACTCATTCAGTTTCAGCACTACTAATTGCCTGAGGAAAATACCAATGTGGCCCCCTCATACTGTTGAATACTGACTCTGAGAATCCTGTACAGTTTGCCCCTTGCTTCTGAAACTGCATTTTGCATGACCTGAGCCACAACAGTTTCTGAAACTTCATCTGAACAACCACACAGACTCACACAGAGATTGAATTTGAAATCTCATACAGCTGGTCAACCACCTGACAATTTGGAATAGTGAGAAACAGAACTTCTAAGACCCATTTAAATAAAGATGATTAACATTGGCATACCAATAAATACTACCAGTTACCTTACTTCAAATGCCTAGGGCCTATCACAAATACACAACAGGAATAACCAAAACAACAATTCTCTATCAAAAAGTAATGTTCCCAGAGTAATATTTCCTGAGAAAACTAACCTAGATGATTTATAAGACAATATTTAAAAATGTCAAGTAGAGATATGATCAAGAAGTCAAGAGGATTTGAATACATGCCATAATAAAGAATGAAAAAGCTGTACACAGATCCCACCAGGAGAAAGCAGGTCTCCAAGAGCATTGACACATCCAAGAGCAGAGGTAAGACAACCACTTCTACTCAGAGGGACCAGCCTAGAGCACACAGGACACATGAACCAAGGAGCAGTCTGGGACAGGATTCATTCCATTTCTGCCAGGGTGCTGAGATGACCCAGTCCCAGAGATGTCTGTACCCAGATTCCATGAAGAGAGAGTGGGATTCTCAGAAGTGTGGAAATTCTGAGAGCCCAGAGACTACCACTTTTGTTCACATTCCTGGCCCACATGACACCAGTGTAGAGCTCTCTGGACACAGGAACTTAGAAAGAGTCAGACACAGGATCCTTTTGGTTTCTCTCTGTGCCAAGACCTGAAAGCTTGTCTCTAGGAGTGCTGACATACCTGAGAGCAGAGGTAAAACCACCACTTCTCCTCCGAGGTACCCACGTGGAGTCCTCAACAATAAAAGAACCTAACAGGGAATCACCATTCCTGACCGCAAGCTGCATTACAGAGCAATAGTGATAAAAACTGCATGGTATTGGTACAGAGACAGGCAGGTAGATCAGTGGAATAGACCCAGAAGTGAAGACCCAGAAATGAACCCACACACCTATGGTCATTTGATCTTTGACATAGGTGCTAAAACCAACTAGTGGAAAAAAGAGAGCATTTTCAACAAATGATCCTGATTCAACTGACAGTCAGCATGAAGAAGAATGTAAATCAATACATTCTTATTGCCCTGTTCATAGCTCAAGTCCAAGTGGATTAAGGATCTCCACATAAAACCAGATACACTCAAACTAGTAGAAGAAGATTGGAGAAGAGCCTAAAACACATGGGCACTGGGGATACTTTCCTGAACAGGAAACCAATGGCTTATGTTCTAAGATAAGAATTGAGAAATGGGACTTCATCAAATTGCAAACCTTCTGTAATGCCAAGGATATACTCATTAGGACAAAATGCCAACCAACAGAGTGGGAAAAGATGCTTACCAATCCTACATCAGAGAGAGGGCTAATATCCAATATATACAAAGAACTCCAAAAGTTAGACTCCAGAGAATCAAATAACCCTATTAAAAATGGGGTACCTAGCTAAACCATGAATTCTCAACTGAGTATTATCGAATGGCTGAGAAGCAACTAAAGAAATGTTCAACATCTTTAGTAATCAGGGAAATGCAATACAAAACAACCCTGAGATACCAAAGATGTGAGTCAGAATGGCTAAGATCAAAAACTCAGGGAACAACAGATGCTGGTAAGGATGTGGAAAAAGAGGAAGAGTCCTCCATTATTGGTGGGATTGTAAGCTAGAACAAACAATCTGTAAATCAGTCTGGAGGTTCCTCAGAAAATTGGACATAGTGCTACCACAGTTCCCAGCTACACCACTCCTGGGCACATACCCAAAAGTTGCTCCAACATATAACAAGGATACATGCTCCACTATATTCATAGTAGCCTTATTTATAATAGGTAAAATTTGGAAAGAACTCAGATGTCCCTTAACAGAAGAATGGATAAAGAAAATGTGGTCTATTTACACAATGTATTACTATTCAGCTATTAAAAACAATGACTTCATTAACTTATTAGGTAAATGGATGGAACTATAAACTATCATCCTAGGTGTGGTAACCCAATCACAAAAAATCACACATGGTATGCACTCACTGATAAATGGATACTGTCACAAAAGGACAGATTACCCAATGATACAATCCACAGACCACATGAAGCTCAAGAAGGATGATCAAAGTACAGGTGTTTCAGTCTTTTTAAAATAAAACAAAAATATTCATAGGAGGACATATGGAGACAAAGTTTTTAACAGAGACTGAAGGAATGGTCTTGAATTCCCTCTATGAATTCCCTAAGTAATTATAACCTGAAAGTTTAATTTGACATAAACCCTTTTTTAAGCAACATTTGGCCAGAATGTTTACCTAAACAACAGAAAATCAAAATAGAATTAAGTTCATGTATAATTTCCAGGTGTGTATTTTTCGTAGAAATAAAAGTGCAGAAAATTTAAACATGGAATGATGCCATGTAATGGTCTGACATATTTAACATGGATATTAAATATTGAGTATATGATCAATCTTTCAAGAGGATAAGGGGTTTGATTTTATAGTGTCAATGGCTGCTAGCTGTTCACCACAGTTACAGTTCTAGTAATGGACAAGACTGCAATATATGGAAAAATTACCAATGGTATGATATTTTTAAGAATCAAAAGTAGAAAAGAGTATAGTCAGCAGGATAGAAAAGATAAATTATCTAGTTGAAGTTAATAATTTCAATGTAGTACCAATTAAATATGTTATCTAACATAATCTACATTAAAAACAAATTCATTGCAACTTAGATATGATTGAGTATATTTGTTTTCATATCACAGTATATTTGTAAAATAAATATACAAAGGACAAAGTAAATCCCCTAAAAATCCACAAAGTGGAAAAATACAAACGGGTCTTACCAGAGTAGTCTAAAATTATACTGATTTCCTGTTCCCAGAAAGAGTTGCAGTTCAAACTTAAATTTTGAGAGATGTTATCACTTGACAAAAAAGAAGAAAAACAAGTTAGTCATAATCTAGTTCTAGGATGGGTCATGACTAGGATTTCAATGTTTTAATACAAACCGAATGGGATTTGTTTTCATAACTGTATGCAAATTACACTGAGGACAACAAATAAGGAAGAACAGTTTGAAAGAGTAAGATTACAATGAAAAGAAGGTTATCATTTCAGAAGAAATGAAAAATTACCTCAAAAGTATAATATCCTGCAAACTTGTCACAGGAATGTTGATTTCCAATAAAATGCTGTGGATGTCTAAATAACATGTATCTTGGAAAGGATAAAGTATTAGATCAGCTTAAGCTAGGCCTTACAGAGACAACATGAATATTACCATGACAACAGAATCCTGAGGTCACAGTGCAGTAGCCAATCAGGATGGCCATTTCTTCTACATACCAGGACCACAGTGGCTAGGACATAGGCAAATAGATTGAACTAGAAAATATCATCCTGAGTGAGGTAACACAATCAGAGAAAAACACACATATTAAAATCAGAAATTGAGGTGCTGCTGAGAGAGCTCAGCAGTTAAGAATGGGCTGCTCTTTCAGAGGTTCTCCTTCAATTCTCAGCAACCACATATCTCAGGACGATCTGTATGGGGATCTAATGCCCTCTTCTGGCCTGCAAGTGTACATGCAGACAGCACTCATTCATAATGAAATAAAAAGCTTAAAATGTTTAAACAGTACAGCAAATACATAGGTGAATGCCAGCAGCAAACTGTGGAACTGAGAACGGGACCCCCGCTGAAGGAATCAGAGAAAGGACTGGAAGAGCTTGAAGGTGCTCAAGACCCCATATGAACAACAATGCCAAGCAACCAGAGCTTCCAGGGACTAAGCCACTACCTAAAGACTATACATGGACTGACCCTGGACTCTGACCTCATAGGTAGCAATGAATATCCTAGTAAGAGCACCAGTGGAAGGGGAAGCCCTTGGTCCTGCCAAGACTGAAGCCCCAGTGAACGTGATCATTGTGGGGAGGGTGGTAATGGGAAGAGGATAGGGAGGGGAACACTCATATAGAAGGGGAGGGGGAAGGGTTAGGGGGATGTTGGCCCAGAAACCAGGAAGGGGAATAGCAATCAAAATGTAAATAATAAATACTCAAGTTAATAAAGATAAAAAAATTTTTTAAAAGATGTTTTTCAGAAACCAAACTGATATAAATTGAATGATGAAATTTTAAAAATTAAAAAAACCAGATTATTAAAGTGCAAAGCATATGGGAAAAGGGATTATAGAGAAACCATTTGGAGACATTAACATAATTGACAAATCTGACAAACAATAGTAACTATACCAATTTAACTGTAATTGAATAAAATGAAGGTTCTAGATATTATATATTCTCTCCAGCAACTGGAATTCTAATATAGGAATGATAAAAACTCAAGCAAAACTTTGTGAATAAAGCAAAACCTCAATCAAAATTGAGGAGAGAATCCCTAACTGCAGCTTCATTCATAGATGAGAGAAAACTTTGGAATGCTGGTGGCAGTGACCCTGCTGAGAACTGTAGAGCTCTGTCTTGCTGCAGAAGCTCTTGAATAGCTGCTACTCCTGTGTGGTTACCAAGCTGAGCGGCAAGCATATTGCCTGATAGCCACAGTATCTGCAGGTAACAATTTGACAACTTCAAGCAGCTAGCTGAGAAGCTCCAGCCCTCCTCTTAGTGGAGCAGAATTGTGTACAAGGTATTTAGTTTAATCTTTAGATGTCTCTCCTAGAGAAAAAGGAGAGGGTAATGGGATCGAGGGTTTATGGACAGATAACCAGGAAAGGAAATAAAACTTGAAATGTAAATAAAAAATACCCAATTATGCTCAACTATGTTCATAGAAGCCTTATTTATAATAGCCAGAAGCTGGAAACAACCCAGATACCCTTCAACAGAGGAATGAATTAAAAAAATGTACTACATCTACGCAATGGAATACAACTCAGCTATTAAAATCAATGATATCATGAAAATCATAGGCAAATGGATTGACCTAGAAATTATCATCTTGAGTGAAGAAACCCAACCACAGAAAAACACACATGGTATGCACTCATTGATAAGTGGATATTAGCTCAAAACCTCAAATTACCCAAGATGCAATCCACAGACCACAGGAAGCTCACAAAGAAGGATGACCAAAATGCAGATGCTTCCATTCCTTCACAAAAGGGGAAACAAAAATATCCATAGTAGAGGAATACAGAGGCAAAGTTTAGAGCAGAGACTGAAGGAACAGCCATTCGGAGCCTACCCTACATGTGGCCCATATACATACAGCCTTCAAAACTAGAGAAGACTGATGAAGTTAAAAAGTGCATGCAGAAGGGGATCAGCTATAGATCTCTCCTGAAAGACACAACCAGAGCAAATCAAATACAGAGGTGAATGCTGGCAGCAAACCACTGCACTGAGAACAGGACCCCCTTTGGGGGAATTAGAGGAAGGATTGAAAGAGCTGAAGGGTATTGCGACCCCATAACAACAATGACAACCAACCAGAGCTTCCAGGGACTAAAACACTACCGAAAGACTAGACACGGACTGACCTAAGGCTCCAACTGCATGTGTAGCAGAGAATAGACTAGTTGGGGCACCAGTGGAAGGGGAAGCCCTTGTTCCTGCTAAGTTTGGAATCCCCAAGGCAGGGATGTGGGGGATGGTGGATGGATAGGGGGAATACCCTTATGGGAGAGCGGGAGGGGATGGGGGCTTATGGACAGGAAACCAGGAAAGGGAATAACAAATGAAATGTAAATGAAGAAATATATTCAATAAAAATATTGATTTACATCACATTAAAGATAAAATTCACATGGGGCCAGAAATACAGTGAGGGCAAGGTCACACTATATACTCCACTGGCTTCTAACCACAACCCTTCAGTATGCCTGATGCTTGATCTTAGATATACCAACCTTAAGAACTGTGCAAAAGAGTAGGTGGGGCAGGCCCTTCTGGTTGCTGCCCTCACGGAGAGCTGAAACCTGGCTCTGAGTAGCGACTTCAGATCTGAGACCTGAGAGGTAAGACCAACTTTTCTGCTCCAAATGACCTGCCTGGTGAACTCAGGACAGAGAAAGGCAAAATTCCTCTGTGACCCGGACACTTCTGGTTTCTAGCTAGGGCCCAAACCTCGATGATCCTGGCCCACAGCTCCCTGCTCCCAAACCTCTTGGGAGAAAGAGCTCATCACCCAGATAGTTGGGCACTCCTGAGACTGCAGAGCAGGAGAGACTGCAAGTACTGCCCACCCTTGCTCACATCCCTGGACCAAGAGAAAACTGTAATGGGCCTCTGGGAACAGGAAGATAGGGGCACTCAAGCTGCAGGAATGCTGTGATCTAGACTCTGCCCTAATCTGAAGGAACCTGGTCAAAAAGCTCCCTGCACCCAAATCCCCTGGGAGGGAGAGCTAGACCTTCAGAGGGGCATAAACACCTGGAAATCCAGATGAGACTATTCTGTGTCCAAATTTCTGACTCAGGAGGAAAAGGCCTAGCACCATCTGGGCCCCCTGTGCACAGGGAACCGATTTAAGGCTGGGCAGGCCCTTCTGGTTGCTGCCTTAAGGGAGAGCTGAAACCCAGCTGCAACATGCAACTTCAGGCCCCAGACCAGAGGTAAGACCAATGTTTCTGCTCCAAGTGACATCCCTGGTGGACTCAGGACACACGCCCACAGGAATACCTGAAGACCAGAAGACAAGAACAACTACACACCTAAAAGCAGAACATTCTGTTCCCATAACTGGCTGAAAGAAAAAATAGGAAAAAAGGTCTACAGCACTCCTACCACACAGGCCTATAGGACAGTCTAACCACTGTCAGAGAACAAGGTAACACCAGAGACAATGTGGTGGCAAGAGGAAGCACAGGAACCCAAGCAACAAAAACCAAGACTACATGGCAACCTCAGCGCCCAATTCTCAGACCAAATCAAACACTGAATATCAAAATACACCAGAAAAGCAAGATCTAGATTTAAAATCACATTTGATCATGATGATGGAGGACGTCAAGAAAGACATAAAGAACTCCCTTAGACAAATGCAGGAAAACACAAATAAACAAGCAGAAGGCTATAGAGAGGAAACACAAAAATCCATGAAGGAATTACAGGAAAACAAAATCAAACAGGTGAAGGAATTAAAAATGGAAATAGAAGCAATAAAGAAAGCACAAAGGGAGATGACCCTGGATGTGGAAAACAAAAAGATAATGTAAAATGGAAAAAGCTACTGGCCCAAAACATACAGGAATGAAATGAAAAGATCAAATCTAAGGATAAAAGATATAGAAGAGACTGAAAACTCCCAAGTCAAAGGACCAGTAAATATCTTCAACAAAATCATAGAAGAAATCTTCCCTAACCTAAAGAAAGAGATCCTGAAAAACATACAAGAAAAGATATAGGACTCAATGAAAAGATCAAATCTAAGGATAAAAGATATAGAAGAGACTGAAGACTCCCAAGTCAAAGGACCAGTAAATATCTTCAACAAAATCATAGAAGAAATCTTCCCTAACCTAAAGAAAGAGATGCCCATAAGCATACAAGAAGCCTACAGAACACCAAATAGATTGGACCAGAAAAGAAACTCCTCCTGTCACATAATAGTCAAAACACCAAATGCACATATTAAAGAAAGAATTTTAAAAACAGTAAGGGAAAAAGGTCAAGTAACATATAAAGGCAGACCTATCAGAATTACACCAGACTTCTCACCAGAGACTATGAAAGTCAGAAGGTCCTGGACAGATGTCATACAGACCCTAAGAGAACACAAATGCCAGCCCAGGTTACTGTATCCAGCAAAACTCTCAATTAACATTGATGGAGAAACCAAGACATTCCATGACAAAACAAAATTTACACAATATCTTTCTACAACTCCAGCCCTACCAAGTATAATAAATGGTAAAGCCCAATACAAGGAGGCAAGCTACACCCTATAAAAAGCAAGAACTTATTCGTTTTGCACCAAAACAAAGAGAAGACAAGCACAAAAACATAATCTCACATCCAAACACGAATAAAAAAGGAAGCAACAATCACTTTTCCTTAATGTCTCTCAACATCAGTGGACTCAATTTCCCAATAAAAAGACACAGATTAACAAACTGGATACGCAATGAGGACCCAACATTTTGCTGCCTACAGTACACACACCTCAGAGAAAAAGACAGATACTAAATCAGAGTAAAAGGCTGGAAAACAACATTCGAAGCAAACGATTTGAAGAAGCAAGCTGGAATAGCCATTCTAATATCAAATCAAATCAATTTTCAACTAGAAATCATCAAAAAAGATAAGAAAGGACACTTCATATTCATCAAAGAAAAAATCCACCAAGATGAACTCTCAATCCTAAATATGTATGCTTCAAATACAAGGGTACCTACATACATAAAAGAAACCTTACTAAAGCTCAAAGCACACATTGCACCTCACACAATAATAGTAGGAGATTTCAATACCACACTCTCATCAATGGGTAGATCATGGAAACAAAAATTAAACAGAGACATAGACAGACTAAGAGAAGTCATGAACCAAATGGATTTAACAGATATTTATAGAAAGTTCTATCCTAAAACAAAAGGATATACCTTCTTACCACCTCATGGTACTTTCTCCAAAATTGACAATATAATTGGTCAAAAAACAGTCCTCATCAGATACAGAAAGATAGAAATAATCCCATGTGTCCTATCAGAATTCCACAGGCTAAAGCTCTTCTTCAATAAGAATAAGGAAAGAATGTCCACATATAAATGGAAGTTGAGCAGTGCTCTACTCAATGATAACCTGGTCAAGGAAGAAACAACGAAAGAAATTAAAGACTTATTAGAATTTAATGAAAGTGAAGGTACAACATAAACAAACTTACGGGACACAATGGAGGCTATGCTAAGAGGAAAATGCATAGCTTTGAGTGCCTGAAGAAAGAAACAGGAGAGAGGATATATCAGCAGCTTGACAGCATACCTTAAAGCTCTAAAACACAAAAAATACAAAGAAGCAAATACACCCAGGAGGAGTAGAAGGCAGGAAATAATCAAAATCAGATCTGAAATCAACCAAGTAGAAACAAAAAGGACAATAGAAAGAATCAACAGAACCAAAAGTTGGTTCTTTGAGAAAATCAACAAGATAGATAAACCCTTAGCCAGACTAACTAGAGGACACAGAGAGTGTGTCCAAATTAACAAAATCAGAAATGAAAAGGGAAACATAACAACAGAATCAGAGGAAATTCAAATATCAACAGATCCTACTACAAAGCCTATATTCAACAAAACTTGAAAATCTGTATGAAATGGACAATGTCCTAGACAAATACCAGGTACATAAGTTAAATCAGGAACAGATAAACCATTTAAACAACCCCACAACTCCTAAAGAAATAGATGCAGTCATTGAAAGTCTCCCAACAAAAAAGAGCCCAGGTCCAGATGGGTTCAGTGCACAATTCTATCAGACCTTAATAGAAGACCTCCTACCAACATTATCCAAACAATTCAAAAAAATTGAACCAGATGGAGCACTACCGAATTCCTTCTATGAAGCCACAATTACTCTCATATCTAAAGCACACAAAGACCCAACAAAGGAAGAGAATTTCAGACCAAACACTCTTACGAATATCGATGCAAAGATATTCAATAAAATTCTTGCAAACGGAATCCTAGAGCACATCATAACAATCATCTATCATTATCAAGTAGGCTTCATCCCAGGCATGCAGGGATGGTTTAGTATGCTGGAAACCATTAACACAATCCACTTTATAAACAAACTGAATGATAAAAATGAAATGATCATTTCATAAGATGCTGAGAAATCATTTGACAAAATTCAACACCCTTTCATGATAAAAGTGCTGGAAAGAACAGGAATTCAAGGCCCATACCAAAACATAGTAAAGCCATATACAGCAAACCAGTAGCTAATATTAAACTAAATGGAGAGAAATTTGAAGCAATCCCACCAAAATCAGGGACTAGGCAAGGATGCCCATTCTCTTCCTACTTGTTTAATATAGTTTTCAAAAAAAGAATATCGAAAGGATAGAGATAGGAAAGGAAGAATTCAAAATATCACTATTTGCAGATGATATGATTGTATAATTAAGTAATCCCAAAAGTTCCACCAGAGAACTACTGAACCTGATATACACCTTTAGGAAAGTGTCTGGGTATAAAATTAACTCAAATAAATCTGTAGCCTTCCTCTACAAACAAGAGAAACAAGCAGAGAAAGAAATTAGGGAAACATCACCGTTCAAAATAGTCCCAAATAATATAAAATACCTCAGTGTGACTTTAACCTAGCAAGTGAAAGATCTGTATGATAAGAAATTCAAACCTCTGAAGAAAGAAATTGAAGAAGATCTCAGAAGATGGAAAGTCATTCCATGCCCATGGATTGACAGGATTAATATAGTAAAAATGACCATTTTATCAATAGCGATCTACAGATTCAATGAAATCCCCATCAAAATTCCAACCCAATTCTTCACAGGGTTAGACAGAACAATTTGCAAATTCATCAGGTATAACAAAGAACCCAGGATAGATAAAACTATCCTCAACAATAAAAGGATTTCCAGGGGAATCACTATCCCTGAACTCAAGCAATACTACAGAGCAATAGTGACAAAAACTGTATTGTATTGGTACAGAGAAAGGCAGATAGACCAGTGGAACAGTATTGAAGACCCAGAAATGAACCCACACAACTATGGTCCCTTGATTTTTTTGACAAAGGAGCCAAAACCATCCATTGGAAAAAATAGCACTTTCAGCAAATGGTGCTGGTTCAACTGGACATCAGCATGTAGAAGAATTCAGATTGATCCATTCTAATCAGCCTGTATGAAGCTTAAGTCCAAGTCAATCAAGGACCTCAACATCAAACCAGATATACTCAAACTGATAGAAGAAAAAGTGGGGAAGAATCTCGAACAGATGGGCATTGGAGAAAACTTCCTGTACAGAACACCAATGGCTGATGCTTTAAGATGAAGAATCAACAAATCGGATTTCATAAAACTACAAATCTTCTGTAATGCAAAGAACACTGTTGTTAGCACAAAATGGCAACCAACAGATTGGGAAAAGACCTTTACCAATCCTATAACTGATAGAGGGCTCATACCTAAAATATACAAAGAACTCACGAAGTTAGACTGCAGGGAGACAAATAACCCTGTTAAAAAATGGGGTTCAGAGGTAAACAAAGAATTCACAGCTGAGGAATGCCAAATGGCTTAGAAGCACCTAAAGAAATCTTCAGCATGTTTAGTTATAAGGGAAATGCAAATCAAAACATCCCTGAGATTCTACCTCACACCAGTCTGAATGACTAAGATCAAAAGCTCCGGCAACAGAAGATGCTGGCGACAATTTGGAGAAAGAGGAACACTCCTTCATTGTTGGTTGGATTGCAGACTGGTACAACCATTCTAGAAATCAATCTGGAGGTTCCTCAGAAAATTGGAAATTGAACTACCTGAGGACCCAGCTATACCTCTCTTAGGCATGTACCAAAAATATGCCCCAACATACAATAAAGACACATGCTCTGCTATGTTCATAGCAGCCTTATTTATAACACCAGAAGCTGGAAAGAACCCTGATGCCCTTCAACAGAGGAATGGATACAGAAAATATGGTACATCTACACTATGGAATATTACTCAGCTATAAAAAAACAATGAGTTTATGAAATTCATAAGCAAATGGATAGAACTGGAAAATATCATCCTTGAGTGAGAAGACCCAATCACAGAAAAACACCCATGGTATGCACTCATTGATAAGTGGAAATTAGCCCAAATGCTCAAATTACCCTAAATGCACAGAACACATGAAACCTAAGAAGGATGACCAAAATGCTTCATTCCTTCTTTTAAAGGGAAACAAGCATACTCTTGGGAGGGAATAGGGAGGCAAAGTTTAGAACAGAGTCTGGGGGGTTGGGATTTAGCTCAGTGGTAGAGCACTTGCCCTGGGAAGCGCAAGGCCCTAGGTTGGTCCCCAGCTCGAAAAAAAAAAGAACCAAAAAAAAAAAAAAAAAAGAATAGAGTCTGAGGGAACGTCCATTCAGAACCTGCCCCATATATGACCCATACATATAGAGCCACCCAATTAGATAAGATGGATGAATCAAAGAAGTGCAGGCTGACAGGAACCGGATGTAGATCTCTCCTTAGAGAGACAGCCATAATACAGCAAATGCATAGGCAAATGCCAGGAGCAATCTGTGGAACTGAGAACGGGACCCCCGTTGAAGGAATCAGAGAAAGGACTGGAAGAGCTTGAAGGTGCTCAAGACCCCATATGAACAACAATGTCAAGCAACCAGAGTTTCCAGGGACTAAGCCACTACCCAAAGACTATACATGGACTGACCCTGGGCTCTAACCTCATAGGTAGCAATGAATAGCTTTGTAAGAACACCAGTGGAAGGGGAAGCCCTTGTTTCTGACAAGACTGAACCCCCAGTGAACGTTCTTGTTGTGGGGAGTGCAATAATGGGGGGAGGATGGGGAAGGGAACACCCATATTGAAGGGGAGGTGGAGGTGTTAGGGGTATGTTGACCTTGAAACCAGGAAAGGGAATAACAATTGAAATGTAAATAATAAATACCCAATTTAATAAAGATGAAGGAAAACAATGAACTCGAATGACTATTGGGGGAAAAAGAAAGGAAATTCATACATAAAAATAGCATGTTGTGAGTACTGCATTTCTTACTTTTCTCTCATCTAATTCCTCCCATTCCTCCCATCATGATTACTTCCTAATTTCATGCTTTTAATAATAAAATATCCTTTCTTTAAACCCATAATGTCGGTTTAGTGCTGATTGTATGTGTCTGAGTAGACGCTTGTGAGCTTCATTCCTGAAGGAGAGTGGTTTTCTTTCCCAGCAGCCATCATCCCCAACATCTCTTCAGCTATGGACGAAACTTTCTGATGCTTTCCCTTTTACGTTGGGATTTTTTTTTCTGGTTTGCTTATTTTTTTAATTTGCTCAACCATTATAATTTTTATTTCTGTTTTGTCTCATCCCAAATTCCTCTTACATGTTAGCCAACTTTACCTTATATTCTCCTTGTTCTTTAAAACCAAATGAAGGTTAAAATACTTTTTTTAAAACGTTCACAAATTATGCACAGAATCTTATGTCACAGATTATCCAGAGTAACTTACAGCATAATGAACATAAATCGGTAGCAGTGAAGTGTCTAATTGGTCAACAGATTGAATTCTATAAGTTCAGTCAAATAAGTACATATTGTCATCAGCAATATGATCTTACCTTCAGGTTTGAGAACAACTATGCCTTCATAACCTTCTTGATTTGTTCTCCCTTCCCAACCACCCCCTTTCCTGCCTCCCCACACTGACATTCCCCTACAGTGGGTGATCCAGCCTTGGCTTTTCCAAGGGCTTCTCCTCCCATAGGTGCCCAACAAGGGCATCCTCTGCTACATATGCAGCTGGAGTTATGGGTCTATCCATGTGTACTCTTTGGGTAGAGGCTTAGTACCTGGGAGCTCTGGTTGGTTGGTATTGTTGTTCTTATGGGTTTGCAAGCCCCTGCAGCTCCTTCAATCTTTTCGTTAATTCCTCAAACGTGAAAATTCTTAATAAAAATATTTTAAGTTAACCTCTGGAAATTTGCTTCATCTAGATATAACTATTCAACTGTTGCCAAATTGTTGTAGAGTTATTAATATACTATTACATGTGCAACTAAATAACATCAATAATACCTATTTTGACCCCTTTTCTTAATTTTTATTCAGTTTTATTACTCTTAGTACCTCACTACCATTTCCTAAATAAGTGATCATTATTTTGTGAACTTCCGCTACTTAAAAATATTTCACACCACACAAATCATTTATTAATCTACACTGCAAATATTTTAGCAAATGATAAAGATAAGAAGTTTTGCTTTGTTCATTCTCAAACTGAGGAGTTAGGATAAGCCTTTTCATTCTCATATCCCCTTCTCCACTGGAGATTAGATCTGTAGCCACCAGTCAGTAGTTTCCTCTACTATCCCAGCTCAGCTTGTAGAAGAATGGAATGCAATCCATTCTTATAGCACTATACAAAGTTTAAGTCCAAGTGGATCAAGGACCTCCACATCACACCAGATATACTCAAACTAATAGAAGAAAAAGTGGGGAAGAATCTCGATCACATGGGCACTGGGGAAATTTCCTGACCAAAAAAATTACATTCAGTTTGTATTAAACTTCAATATCCTAGTCATGGCCCATCTTTCAACTGGATTATGACTAACTTGTTTTTCTTCTTTATTGTCAAGTGATAACACCTCTCAGAATAAGTTTGAACTGCAACTCTTTCTGGGAACAGGGCATCAGTATAATTTGAGACTACTCTGGTAAGTCCCGTTTCATATTGTTCTACTTTGGGGATTTTTAGGGGAGAGAGCTGGACTCTCAGAAGTGTGGACAATCCTGAGAGCTCAGGGAGACCACCACTTCTGCTCATTCTTTGTCCTAGGGAACCTCCTAGAGCCTCTAAACACAGGAAACATGGAGCAGTTTGGGAAAAGATCCTTCTGGTCCCTGCCCACACCGAGAGTTGTAAGCCAGTCTGCAGGAGCTCTGACACACTTGAGAAAAGAGGGTTCAGCAGAAAGTGGCCAAGATTACAGGTGTGCCCAAGATTTGATTAAAGGCTAGGTGTGGCCAAGGGTCATTCCTTCAAGATCTGGATCAAAAAACCAACTGTCTTCTAGCAAGAGGATCTGACCACGGGTGTGCCTTGTACTTCTTGATTGCAGTTCTTTTCAAATTGACAATGGAGACCAGCCATCACAGTATTTGTAAAGTAAAATATTCTAACTATTCCAAAAAAAAAAATGAAGTTAGTTCTAGGAGAGATGGGCTCAGCTATCAAGATTATTTTTTGCTCTTGTAGAGGACCAAGTTTCTGTACTTAGCACCCACATAATGGCTCACAACTCTCTATAACTCCAGTTGTATGAGATCAGACACCATCTTTTGCCTCTGTAGGCACTCTAAACCCATTGTGCATAGACATTCTCCATTTAAATATAAGACCTGTACACATAAAAATAAAATACAAAAGTTTGCATTTTTTAGGTAAATAGAAGGAACTAAAAGCATTCATTCTGAGTGAGGAAACAGTAATACATAAATTTTTGTATTCATGAGGTACTGTACTGGCTACTTTTGTGTGCCAAGTTGAACCAAGCTGGAGTTATTACAGTGAAAGGCACCTCAGATGAGGAAATGCCTCCAGGAGACATAGCTGTAAGGCATTTTCTCAATTTGTGATCAATGCGGGAGGACCCAGCCCATTGTGGGTGGTGCTGTCCTGGGCGTTAGCCTTGGGTTCTATAACAAAGCAAGCTGAGCAAGCCAGGGGAAGCAAGCCAGTAAGAAACCATCACTCCATGGCCTCTACATTGGCTCCTGCTTCCTGACCTATTTTAGTTCCAGTCCTGAATTCTTTTGGTGATGAACAACAATGGTGGAAGTGTAAGTAGAATAAATACATTCCTTCCCAACTTGCATCTTGGTCATGATATTTGTGCAGGCATAGGAACCATGATTGAGACAGGTACCTTGTGGAAATGAATTTTCAAGGGAGAGATTTAAAAAAAAATAATGATATAATGACTAAAAGAATTAATTGAATGAGACAGAGTAAATTCTGTGAGTGATCAATTGCCCACTCATAGGTAGAGAACAGGGTCTCAAAAAGTCATGAAAACTTACCTACAAGACTAGGAGATAAACAAAAATGGGGGAATTAAGTGGACATATTCTCTAAGGGAATGAGAATGTGAGTACTAGACAATTCAGTATAACACAATGAATCTTAGTGCAGGATTTTTTTTCTCAGTTGTTGGCTAGTGAGGTTTGAAGATCTTCCCCTGATTTTGAATGCTTTTGGTTACAGTTCAGAGTTTAAGAGTAAGATCATATTACTGATGCTCAAGTAAGTACTTTTGTCAGAAACATGATTAGCAAGGTGGTAGTGACCTGGATGCTTCATCCCTTTCTACTTACTAGCTAGTGGTGCATTGTAATTGCCAACTAATAGATTGGAAATGTTAGTGTTACTCAGCTATAAACAGTACAAGCTGCATTATATCTGGTCTGGCAAGACATACCTACAAGTGCAGTACCCTAATGAACATCATGAGATTCACAACCTAATTTTTTATTACATTTATGTTCTGCCCCATAAAATGATATCCATACCTACACCATTGTCAGGCTCAAAATCTGTGGTTAGACAGGAAATAAATATTCTTATCATTCTGCAAAGTGTACATAGTAGTAAACAGTCTTTAAATCAATTCTTGTTTTCACATAGAATACTACATTTCAACTTCATCAGAGAAGCTTATAATTTGTATAAATCATGATTGAAACAGAGACCTGCAACTATCCAAGGCACAGAGAACAAGAAATTTAGATCATATACCCCGAAGGTTCAGAGTTTATTGTGGCAGAAGAGGTTGAAAGACCATAAGATCCAGGCACTGTGGATGAATATGAGAAAACAATGTTCAAAATAACTTACATGTAAATATATCAAAATCCAATATTTTATAAAGAAAAATATAATAACCAATCTTTTTGATCAATAATTTTGTATATGATAAGCCAACTATTATGTATAATATGATTAGAGTTGTAATTTAAGGTACGAATACAATGTTTCTAACATGTAACTATCTTGATTACATAACACAGAATATTTTACTGATAACAAATTACTAAAAATTACTAAAACTTGTAGGCATATATTTTATTTATTTTATTCCAAATGTATATGATATATTAAAATAAATATTCCTTTGCTTGGTTAAAGAAGAAGTTATCTTCATGAAATTTTCAGGGCAGATGGTTTCCCAACAATTGCTCATCTAACACAAAATTGGGTAGGTTGACCTTGCAAAGACCACTACTGCCAAAGTCGATTCTCAATCCAAACAAAGAATGTACTTTGCCATTTTCTCTTCTACTTCAATGGTTCCAAAACCAAGACAATATCTCCTGCCATCTGCAAATTTCCCTCTACTTTTCCTTTTTTTTCAGACTAAATATTAAGAATACAGTTTATTATAGCTGTAATAACACAGAGTGAATGGGGCTCAGAGATTATTCAATGTTCAATAGCAGAAAAATCATATGCATAATCCCTTAAAAATAAATGTTAGTTGACTCTTTTGGTTGCTGGGGCCAGCACAGGTGGGAATCTTCTTTCTTGTCGGTTTTTCTTGAGGGAGCTGAGGGGGAAGAGCATCAGCAGAGGGTAAGACTTTGTCTAAGTAGATTCCGGGGTAAGACTATGTCTTATGAGATATTTAGAGTCGCTGTATAATAATAAAAGGTTTACTTATCTAAGTCTAAGTTATTATGCCTCTGTAGCTGACCTGCCTTCTGTGATCTTCTGAGGCCAGAAACAGCAGTTTCTGGCACTTGGCATCTCTTCCTCAAACAACAAAGGATTAAGCAAATAGCCTTTGCAGTATCTGAGCAGGAACTGCACAGTTCCAACTTTCAACCTACTAGTCGGAAATAGGAAGAAAAACGGACACTTAGAAAAGTGGTTATAGTGTTTATTACTAAGTTATAAAAAGTTTCCTATGAAAGCTATCTAATGGGAAAAAAACAGAAAGATCCTAAGAGGGGAAAGTAAAAATTTTTTCTAAGTTGGGAAAGGGAAAAGTTTCTTCTCTAAGTAGGGAAAGGCAAAATATTCTTGTAAGGGAAAATTTCTTCCAGGAGGAGAAAAGGGAAAAAAAATCTACTCTCTTCTCAATGTCCTCAGTATTTATACATCTCTCTGAATACATGATCACATGTTACAAAGTTCATTACAAGTTCCCATAAAAAATCAAATCACAAAATGAAATAAAAGTTTACAACTGAGAATGGTTACATGCATATCCATTAGGAGCAATTATTTGGCTAAACATCCATTACCTGCCACAGATCCACGTAAAGTTTTATTTATTTATTTAAAGATTTTATTTATTTACTTTATGTATATAAGTACACTGTAGCTGTCTTCAGACATACCAGAAGAGGGCATCAGATCTCATTACAGATGGTTGTGAGCCACCATGTGGTTGCTGGGATTTGAACTCAGGACCTCTGGCAGAGCAGTCAGTGCTTTTAACTACTGAGCCATCTCTCCAGCCCGTTAAGTTTTATATAGATAAACCCAGTCAATATTTTATCTTCCGTCTTAGTAGCCATAATAAATCGTTAGTCCCCTTTTTATGATCTTTGGTTAATTGCATTACAACCTCTTGGAATGTGCTCTGAGTAGGAGAAAGTCTGATTACTAACAGCAATTAACTGGTGACATATGGGAGACTGGCAGAGTTCTCTCTGCAGTTTTGACTATCAGGAAAAACCTAATAACAGCCTAACTATAAAAGGGATTAATGATCACTGATATAATTTTAGGAATTCTTATAGGATCTTCAGTAAGACTTAACAAGTCATCTATTTCTCTAGATCACATCACTATAAAAAAGTACTTCATCGTAGATCTGCAGAGATCTGCTCAAAAAGAGTGGGCTAAAACCTGTTGATTATGTTTATATATGTTTAATAATAATAGGAATAGCATGGTATAGCAGGAATCTTTCCTAAAATGAATTATCTTGGGTCTTTCCTATAGAGCAAACCTGCTGTAGATTATAATCTAAAGCAGACCATTTTAGGCAGATCACCTGCTAGTTATTATCTTGTTCTTGGATGGCTCCTGATGTGTGTGTGTGTGTGTGTGTGTGTGTGTGTGTGTGTGTGCTTCCCACCAAAGCCTGAAGTAAACATTGGTATGTGTGTGTGTGTGTGTGTACTTCCCACCAGAGCCTGAAGTAAACATTGGATTCCTTCAAACTAGAATTACAGATATGAGTAAACCACCTGATAAAGATACTGGGAACCAGAACTCTGATTGTAAGAATGTTCCTCACAGTTGAACATCTCTTTGACTCCAGTGATTGGGTTTCTTATTATTATTTAGGATGAATTATAATAAAGCATAAAAGTCATTCCTTCAATTTATTTCATATGAAAAGAAAAATACAAATTAGATGAGACTGGGAATTGATTATTAATAGAATTACATGGGATTAACAGTATGAAAAAATAATAAATATTAGCACAAAAGAAAATGTATGATTAATAGATAAATAAAAATATTTTATTTTAAGATTTAGAAATAATGGTAAAATTAGTACTTAGATATTTTATATCAGGGAAATAAAATTTTGTTGTACTTTATGATTATGTTAATATTTGTTTTCCATTATTTTTAATTAAGATAACACTGTATTTATTTCTAATTTTATTACAAAATTCCTCATGAAAGTAAAAATCTGTTAAAGAAATATGGTATTAAATATTGTACAAAATAAAATGTGTATTTAGCAATATACTTCAAAAATATTGAAACTAAGATGAGAGCAGTCTTCGTTACTTTTCTTTGTAGTATTAAGACATGTAAAAGGCAAGGAAGAAAAGCAAATATTCAATTTGGCTTATGATATAAGGGATATAAGAGTGTTAGACTCTACAATGATGAAACAAAGGCACGGAGCAGGAAAATCGTTATGTGAAATATATAAAATACAAACATACAGTGTTCGTTTAATATAGTAGTGGGATGAGGTTGATTGGAGGAAATAAGAGAATCTTACACAAACTCAGTAAAAGTCAAGAAAATAACAGTACCTGAATGATATTATATATTATAACTCCAATTAAATGTTGCCAGTTTTCTAATATTCTTCTTGTTGCAAAGTGAACAAAAGAATAATTATTTCATTCCTATCTACGATTCAACCAAGATCCATAATTTATATTTAAGAATGTTGTTCTTTCATGAAACTCAAGAAGGATAAGCAAAATGTGAATGCTTCACTTATTCTTTAAAAGGGGAACAAGAATACCCTTGGCAGGAAATAGGGAGGCAAGTTTAGAACAGAGGAAGAAGAAACACCCATTCAGAGTCTGTCCCACATGTGGCCCATACATATACAGCCACCAAACTAGATAAGATGGATGAAGCAAAGAAGTGCAGGCTTACAGGAACTGGATGTAGATCTGTCCTGAGAGACACACAGAATACATCAAATACATAGCTAATGCCAGCCCCAGCAAACCACTGAACTGAGAACGGGACCCCATTGAAGGAATGAGAGAGTGAACTGGAAAGAGCTTAAAGGGCTCGGACCATATGAACAACAATGCTAACCAACCCACAGCTTCCAGGGACTAAGCCACTGCAAAGACTGTACATGAACTGACCCTGGGCTCCAACCTCATAGGTAGCAATGGGTAGCCTAGTAAGAGCATCAGTGGAAGGGAAGCCCTTGGTCCTGCCAAGACTGAACCCCCAGTGAACCTGATTGTTGGGGGGAGGGTGGTAATAGGGGGGGGAGGGGAGGGGAAACCCATGTAAAAGGGGAGGGGGAGGTGTTAGGGGGAATGTTTGCCCAGAAACCGGGAAGGGGAATAACAATCGAATAAAGATAAAATAATGTGAATTTGTGAGCTTACAACTATTATATCAAATCAGAATGTCTTTTTACTGAGTATAATAAAGGCTATTTTATAAACTTAAAAAAAAGAATGCTGTTCTTTTTAGGCTCCTTTAATATAGAACAATTAACCAAGTTTTTTGTGGCCTCAATATTTTTAATGAGTATATGTCACTTCTTTCCTTCTATAATGATATTCAAATTAATTTTGTAAAGGTTTCTATTGTAAATTTGCTGTGCTATTTGTTAAGAATATCTCCAGCGTGGTCTAGTGTTCTTCATAATATATCATGACAGGGAGGAAATGATGTGACACTAAACACACACACACACAGACACACACAGACACAAACTTATTTTTCCTCCATCTTTGTTAACTTGGGTATTTCTTGTTTACATTTCAATTGTTATTCCCTTTCCCTGTTTCCAGGCCAACATCCCCCTAACCCCTCCCCCTCCTTTTCTATATGGTTGTTCCCCTCCCCATTCTCCCCTCATTACTGCCCTCCCCCAACAATCACATTCACTGGGGGTGCAGCCACATTCATTCACATTTTGGTCATACTTCTTGAGTTTTATGTGTTCTGTTCATCTAGGGTAATTTGAAAATTTGGACTAATATCCACTTATCAATGAGTGCATACCATGTGTTTTTCTGTGATTTGGTTACCTCACTCAGGATGATATTTTCCAGTTCCAACCACTTGCCTATGTATTTCATAAAGTCATTGTTTTTGATAGCTGAGCAGGATTCCATTGTGTAGATGTACCATATTTTCTGTATCCATTCCTTGGTTGAAGGGCATCTGGGTTCCTTCCAGCATCTGGCTATTATAAAGAAGGCTGCTATGAACATAGTGGAGCATGTGTCTTTGTTAGATGTTGGGGCATGTTTTGGTATATGCCCAAGAGAGATATAACTAGATCCTCAGGTAATTCAATGTTCGATTTTCTAAGGAACCTCCAGACTGATTTGCAGAATTGTTGTACGAGTCTGCAATCCCACCAACAATGGAAGAGTGTTCCTCTTTCTCCACATCCTTGCCAGCATCTGCTGTCACCTGAGTTTTTGATCTTAGCCATTCTGACTGGTGTGAGGTGAAATCCCAGGGTTGTTTTGATTTGCATTTCCC
The DNA here is from genome assembly GCF_011064425.1 of Rattus rattus. Taxonomy (NCBI): domain Eukaryota; kingdom Metazoa; phylum Chordata; class Mammalia; order Rodentia; family Muridae; genus Rattus; species Rattus rattus. Next base: position 80,845,851 of record NC_046172.1, read on the forward strand.
TTATGACTAAAGATGTTGAACATTTCTTTAGGTGTTTCTCAGCCATTTGGCATTCCTCAGCTGTGAATTCTTTGTTTAGCTCTGAACCCCAATTTTTAATAGGGTTATTTTTCTCCCTGCAGTCTAACTTCATGAGTTCTTTGTATATTTTATGTATGAGCCCTCTATCAGTTTTAGTATTGTTAAAGATTTTTCCAAATCTGATGATTACCATTTTGTCCTAACAACAGTGTTCTTTGCTTTGCAGAAGCTTGGCAGTTTTATGAGATCCCATTTGTTGATTCTTAATCTTAGAGCATAAGACATTGTTGTTTTGTTTAGGAAATTTTCTCCAGTATCCATGTGTTCAAGATTCTTCCCTAACTTTTCTTCAATTAGTTTGAGTGTATCTGGTTTGATGTGGAGGTACTTGATCCACTTGGACTTAAGCTTTGTACAGCGTGATACGAATGGATTGATCTGCCTTCTTCTACATGCTGACCTCCTGTTGAACCAGCACCATTTGCTGAAAATGCTATCTTTTTTCCATTGGATTGTTTTGGCTCCTTTGTCAAAAATCAAGTGACCAAATGTGTGTGGGTTCATTTCTGGATCTTCTATTCTATTCCACTGCTCTATCTGTCTGTCTCTGTACTGATACCATGTAGTTTTTATCACTATTGCTCTGTAATACTGCTTGAGTTCAGGGATAGTGATTTCCCCAGAAGTCCTTTTATTGTTGAGGATAGTTTTACCTATACTGGGTTTTTTTTTTTTTTTTTTGTTATTCCAGATGAATTTGCAAATTGTCCTATGAAGAATTGGTAAAATGGGCCATTTTATTATATTAATCCTGCCAATCCATGACCATGGAGATCTTTCCATGTTCTGAGATCTTCTTCAATTTTCTTTCTTCAAGGGCTTGAAGTTCTTATCATACAGATCTTTCACTTGCTAGGTTAAAGTCACACCGAGATATTTTATATTATTTGGGACTATTATGAAGGGTGTCATTTCCCAATTTCTTTTCTGCTTGTTACTCTTTGTGCAGAGGAAGGCTATATTGTTTGAGTTAATTTTATACCTTTACTTTCCTAAAGGTGTATATCAGGTTTAATAGTTTTCTGGCTCTAACTTTTTGGGATCACTTAAATATACAATAATATTGTCTTCAAAGAGTGATATTTTAACTTCTTCCATTCTGATCTGTATCTCTTTGATCTTCTTTTGTTGTCTGATTGCTATGAATAGGACTTCGAGAACTGTATTGAACAAGTAGGGAGAGAGTGGGCAGCCTTGTCTAGTCCCTGATCTTACTGGGATTGCTTCACTTTTCTCTCCATTTAGTCTAATATTAGCTACTGGTTCACTGTATATGACTTTTACTATGTTTAGGTATGGGCCTTGAATTCCTCTTCTTTCCAGGACTTTTATCATGAAGGGGTGTTGAATTGTGTCAAATGCTTTCTCAGCATCTAATGAAATGATCATATGTTTTTTTTCTTTCAGTTTGTTTATATAATGGATCACGTTGATGGTTTTCCGTATATTAAACCATCCCTGCATGCCTGGGATGAAGCCTACTTGATCATGATGGATGACTGTTTTGATGTGCTCTTGGATTTGGTTTGCAAGAATTTTATTGAGTATCTTTGGGTCGATATTCATACGGGAGTTTGGTCTGAAGTTCTCTTTCTTTGTTGGGTCTTTGTCTTGTTTATGTTTAAGAGTAATTGTGGCTATAAAAAGAATTTGGTAGTGCTCCAAATGTTTCAATTTTGTGGAATAGTTTGGATAGTATAGGTATGAGGGCTTCTATGAAGGTCTGGTAGAATTCTGCACTGAACACATCTTTCCTGGGCTCTTTTTGGTTGGGAGACTTTGTATGACTGCTTCTATTTATTTCGGAGTTTAAGTGGTTTATTTGTTCCTGATTTAACTTCAATACCTGGTATCTGTCTAGGAAATTGTCCATTTCCTCCAGATTTTCAAGTTTTGTTGTATATAAGCTTTTGTAGTAGTATCTGCTGATTTTTTTTTTAATTTCCTCTGGCTCTTTTGTTATGTCTCCCTTTTCATTTCTCATTTTGTTAATTTAGACACACACTCTGTGTTCGATGGTTAGTCTGGCTGAGGGTTTATCTATCTTGTTGATTTTCTCAAAGAACCAGCTTTTGGTTCTGTTGATTCTTTGTATGGTCCTTTTTGTTTCTATTTGGTTGATTTCAGCTCGGAGTTTGACTATTTCCTGCCTTCTACTACTCCTGGGTGTATTCGCTTCTTTTTGTTCTAGAGCTTTTAGGTGTGTTTCTTTCCTCAGGCACTCAGAGCTATGAGTTTTCCTCTTAGTGCAGCTTTCATTGTGTCCCATAAGTTTGGGCAAGGTGTACCTTCATTTTCATTAAATTCTAAGAAGTCTTTCTTTATTTCTTCCCTGACCACATTATCATTGAGTAGATCATTATTCAACTTCCATGTATATGTGAGCATTCTTTCCTTACTGTTATTGAAGACCAAATTTAGCCCATGGTGGTCTGATAGGATGCAGGAGATTATTTCTATCTTTCCATATCTGTTGAGGCCTGTTTTATGACCTATTATATGGTCAATGTTGGAGAAAGTAATATAAAGTGGTGAGAAGAAGGTATATCCTTTTGTTTTAGAATACAATGTTCTATAAATATCTGTTAAATCCATTTGGTTCATAACTTTTCTTAGTCTCTCTATGTTTCTGTTTCATTTCTGTTTCAATGATCTATCCATTGATGAGAGTGGGGTGTTGAAATCTCCTACTATTATTGTGTGAGGTGCAATGTGTGCTTTGAGCTTTAGTAAGGTTTCTTTTATGTATGTAGGTGCCTTTGTATTTGGAGCATACATATTTAGGATTGAGAATTCATCTTGGTGGATTTTTTCTTTGATGAATATGAAATGTCTTCCCTTGTCTTTTTTGATGACTTTTGGTTGAAAATTGATTTTATTTGATATTAGAATGGCTAGTCCAGCTTGCTTCTTCAGACCATTTGCTTGTAAAGTTGTTTTCCAGCCTTTTACTCTGATTTAGTGTTGTCTTTTTCTCTGAGGTGTGTGTACTGTAGGCAGCAAAATGTTGGGTCCTCATTGTATATCCAGTTTGTTAATCTGTGTCTGTTTATTGGGTAATTGAGTCCATTGATGTTGAGAGATATTAAGGAATAGTAATTGTTGTTTCCTGTTTTATTCGTGTTTGGATGTGAGATTATGTTTTTGTGCTTTTTTTCTCTTTGTTTTGCTGCAAAACGATTAGTTTCTTGCTTTTTCTAGGGTGTAGCTTGCCTCCTTGTGTTGGGCTTTACCCTTTATTATCCTTTGTAGGTCTGGATTTCTAGAAAGATATTGTGTAAATTTGGTTTTGTCATCGAGTATCTTGGTTTCTCTATCTATGTTAATTGAGAGTTTTGCTGGATATTGTAACCTGGGCTGGCATTCCTGTTCTCTTAGGGTCTGTATGACATCTGTGTCCAGGATCTTCTGGCTTGCATAGTCTCTGGTGAGAAGTCTGGTGTAATTCTGATAGGTTTGCCTTTATGTTACTTGACCTTTTTCCCTTACTTCTTTTAATATTCTTTCTTGGTTTTGTGCATTTGGTGTTTTGACTATTATATGACAGGAGGAGTTTCTTTTCTGGTCCAATCTCTTTGGAGTTCTGTAGGCTTCTTGTATGCCTATGGGTATCTCTTTGTTTTACATTAGGGAAGTTTTCTTCTATGATTTTGTTGAAGATATTTACTGGTCCTTTGAGCTGGGAGTCTTCACTCTCTTCTATTCCTATTATCCTTAGGTTTGATCTTTCTCATTGATTCTGATTTCCTGTATGTTTTTAGTCAGTATTTTTCTGTTTTAAATTATCTTTGACAGTTGTGATGATGACTTCTATGGAATCTTATGCTTCTGAGATTCTCACTTTTTTTCTCTTGTGTTCTGTTGGTGATGCTTGTATCTATGGCTCCTTGTCTCTTCCTTTAGTTTTCTTTATCCAGGGTTATCTCCATTTCTGCTTTCTTTATTGATTCTATTTTCATTTTTAATTCCTCATCTGTTTGATTGTGTTTTCCTGTTATTCTTTCAGGGATTTTTGCATTCCCTCTCTATAGGCTTCTGATTGCTTATTTTTGTGTTCCTTTATTTCTCTAAGGGAGTTTTTTATTTCTTTCTTGAAGTCCTCCGTCATCATGATCAACTGTTATTTTAAATCTAGATCTTGCTTTTCTGGTGTGCTATTTTTGCTTTGGTGGGAGAAATGGGAAACATAATGCCATATGTATTCTTGGTTTCTGATGTTTGTTCCTGCCCTGCCTCTTGTCCTGGTTATTCTGCTATTTCTGACAGTGGTTAGACTGTCCTATTGGCCTGTATTTCAGGAATACTGTAGAACTCTTTTCCTCTTCTATTTCATCCAATTATGGGAACAGATTGTTCTGCTTTCAGTCGTGTAGTTGTTCCTGTCTACTGGTCTTCAGGTGTTCCTGTGGGCGTGTGTCCTGAGTCCACCCGGCAGGTCACTTGAAGCAGAAAAGTTGGTCTTACCTCTGGTCTCAATCCTGGAGTCGCTTCTCAGAGCTGGGTTTGAGCTCTCCATGAGGGCAGCAAGCAGAAGGGCCTGCCCAGCCTTCAGTCTGGGCCCTGTGCACAGGGGGCCCAGATGGCGCTAGGTGTTTTTTTCTAGAGTCAGAAATGTGGGCAGAGAGTAGTCTTCTCTGGCTTCCTGGGCATATCTGCCCCTCTGAATTTCTAGCTCTCCATCCCATGGGATTTGGGTGCAGGGAACTGTTTGACCAGGTCCTTTCAGATCAGGGAGGTTTCTGGAACACAGCGTTGAGTGCCCCATCTTCCTGTTCCTAGAGGCCCTATACAGATTCCTCTTGGGCCTGGGTTGTGGGCAGGGGTGGGCAGAACTGGTGGTTTCTCCTGCCCTGCAGTCTCAGGAGTGCCCACCTGTCTAGGCATTTAGATCTCTCTCCCACGGGGTTTGGGAGCAGGGAGCTGTTGGCTAGGATCAATGAGGTTCAGGCCCCCAGCTAGAAACTGGAAATGCCTGGTCCTGGAGGAATATTGCTTTTGTGAGTCCTGGTCCACCCGGCAGTTCACTTAGAGCAGAAAGGTTGGTCTTACCTCTGGTGTCAAGCCTGGAATTGCTTGTCAGACCTTGGTGTCAGCTCTCAGTAAGAGCAGCAAGCCGAGGGGCCTGCCCCACCTTCGCTCCGGACACTGTCCACAGGGGGTCCAGATGGCACTATGTGTTTTCTTTAGAGTCAGTAATGTGGGCAGAGAGTAGTCTCCTCTGGCTTCCCAGGCGTGTTTGCCCCTCTGAAGTTCTAGCTCTCCCTCCCTCAGGATTTGGGTACAGGTTGCTGTTTGATTGGGTCCCTTCAGATCTGGGCAGTGTCTGGACCTCACGGTTGAGTCACACACAAACTTTTTATTAAAATTTTTATATATTTCCACCTCCCTCAATTCCTTCCATATTCCTTGTACTACATATTCATTTGAATTTATGTTTTTCTTTTCTCTTTATTTCCAAAATATCTCACCAAAACAACAGTTAAAACACATAAATAAGACCTACAATTCCAAAATAAACAAAAGGCCTACAACAACAGCAAAAATAGAGGTTTTTATTTTTTTTTTTCCTGCAGGAAATTCCTGTTCTCAATCACCATGTGTAAACACTTTTGTTCTTCCTTTTCCTGTGCTTTTTGCTTTCCAAACCTTCACCTCTGCCCATAATTTCTCCAGCTGCCCAGTTGCCGCGCCCAACCTCCACAAGCAAGGAAGACACGACCACAGAATATCTTCTTCAAGCAGTTTTATTCAGGAACCTTGATTCAATCTTCTGACCTCTCTCTCTTCTGGCTCTCTCTCCCCAGGGAACGCCCTGCACCATACTTAAATAGCTAGCACTGGCCAGTCCTAGCAAGCCACATGGGTCATGTAGATAGGCTGTCACTATACGGAAGCTAGCAAGCCAGGCAGACATAGCCAAATAAGGACTTGTTTACTGCAAGGAGTGCTCACCTTTGGGAGGATGGAAGGCGGAAACCAGCACCATCCTTGAGACGCGGCACGTGGCAGCTCTCCACAGTTCCCCCTTTTTGTTTAATTAACCAAGCAGGCAAAGGCACCGCTGAGTGTGGCGACCCCCCCGTCTTAGGATCATCCCTTCATTAAAACTGTCGTAGGACACCTCGTCGCCCACAAGGTTCCATGCCTTAGGTAGAAGGGAAGTTGCCCGTCACTGGGCAAGGTCACTCAAATATACTCAGGGGCGAGGTGCAACTAGGTCTTCTGAATGACCGTAAGCCAGGCTTGGGGGGACTGTCCTGCTTCAATGGCTGTAAATGTCTGTACCACCATAGCCGCGTGCCGCCTCTGAACAAACCTCATTCTACAGAGACACCACAGGCTCACTAGGGAGACCAGCAGCAAGAGTCCAGCTAGGGCTCCCATACCCACCCACTCTGTAAGATGATTCATAGCAGCAGCAATCCAAGATGACAATTCCATAGCCAGTCTAGCATCTGCACATGTGGAGTTCACGGTCAGAATGGCTACACGTAGCTGATCCATTGAGAAATCGAATTCTCCAGTCCAATTACCTAAAAAATAACTTGACAACTGTTTAGACAAATTAGAGGAGTGGGCTTAAAGGTCATGATGTATCGGCATGAGTCTCAGGAACACCAGTAGTATCCCCCACTGGGGCTCTGTTTTGACCAGCATTTGGGTCACACCGAGAAGTGTCAGCAACAGCAGGATCTTCATTCTTGTTGCACCTCCTGGTCAATCTTTCAGGGACCCACAATGGATCTTGCTGGTGCTGAGGAAACGCACAAACAGACCCTCTTGCCCACGCCTTAACACAGGGTCTGGCCCATGCATAAGCCAGTGAGCACATCTTTCCACTTCACATAACCTTCAATGTGCCCGCCCAACACTGATGTCGGCCATAGGTGCAGAAAGGCCATCATCATCCAAAATTAAAAATTAAGAGTAAAAGGCTAAGGATATCTGTTCCTTAGGAGTTTTGCCATGGCCTATTGCCCCTTTTTGTTTAATTAAGCATTCCTTCAAGGTACAATGTGCTTGCTCAACAATACCTTGACCTTGGGGATTATAAGACAGACCATGGCTCAACTGCACATCCATTTGTTTACAAAAGGATTTGAAAGATTGGGCAGTGTATGCTGGGCCATTATCAGTCTTTAAGTGTTGAGGCTTTCCCCAAGCAGCCCAGGCTTCTAGGCAGTATCCAATAACATTGTATGCTTTTTCCCCACTCATAGGGGTAGCATGAATGACACCTGAGTAGGTATCCACAGAAACATGAATGTATTTAAGAGTCCCAAATCCAGATATGTGAGTTACATCCATTTGCCAAATCTTCAGAGGCAGTAAGCCCTGGGATTAACCCCACACTAGGGGGATGATGGAAATTGACATCCTAAAACTATCTGTTGACATCTGCTCAAGACAGATGAAACTTCTGCTATATAAGTTTTTAGGCACATGAAATTGTTGATGAAACTGTCGGGCTTGATCCAATGATGAGCTTAAGAAGATAACTCCATGGGTTTGGGTTTTAGTAGGCACGGTGAAATTGTTGATGAAACTGCCCAGGTTTGATCCGGAAAAAAAAAAAGAAAAAAAAAAAAAAAAAAGAAGATAAACTCCATTCGTAAACTCCATTCGGGTACATCTATCCACAAGATCATTTCCCTCACTGAGAGGACCAGGCAAACCTGTATGAGCTCTAATATGTTGGACAAAAAACTTGTGACCTCTTTTCCAGATCAATTCCTGAAGTTCCCTCAGCAGCTGGCATACCATGCTGCTAATTTTAATAGGGCCAGCCACTTCTCTTATCTTAACTGCATTAACAACATATGATGAATCAGAGAGCAAATTAAAGGCAAAAGAACAATTTTTAAACACTTCCAGCACAATTTTGAGTTCAATTACTTGTGGAGAGCCGGGTTGATATTGACACAAAATTGGCTCTTGATGGTCAACCATATAGGCTCCACAGCCATTTTTGGATCCATCTGTAAAAATGTTTGGGGCCCCCTGTATGGGAACACTGGAGGTAACCTTAGGAAAACTCATGGGATTTTCCTTAAAGAAGGATAGGAGAGGGTGTTTTGGATAATGACTATCTATCTCTCCATGGAATCCACAGCGTAATATAGCCTAATCATCCACAGTGCCACATAAGATCTTCATCTGCTGACCTGTATAGGGCACTATGATCGAGGTTGGGGAAACACCAAAATATTGTATGCATTGTTGAATCCCATTCATCGCTAATCGTGCAACTGCTGTAGGATAATACTCTACTGATCTAGCTGGAGAAGCTCTGGGATAAACCCAAAGCAGAGGGCCATCTTGCCACAACAATCCTGTGGGCTGTATGTAGGTGGCTAGAATACATAGCACAATGTCTGCACCCTCCTTCCATCGATGTAACATTGCGCCTTGTAATCCTTTTTCAACCTTCTTTAAAGCTTCCCTTGGTTCATCAGTCAATTATCTAGGAGAATCCAAGGCCGAATTCCCAGCCAAAATATTATACAATGGTTTTAATTCATAATGTGGTAATTTTAAATAACATCTGACCCAATTAATATCTCCCAATAATTTTTGAAAATCATTAAGAGTCTTAAGGTTATCTTTCCTCAATTCAACCTTTTGGGGGATAATGATATAAGGGCTTACTTTTGTTCCTAAATAATTTACAAGATTGTCCTTTTGTACTTTTTCAGGGGCAATAATCAATCCTTTACCTTCTAGCAATTTAACTAAATCTCCATATGCTAAATCTAAAATCTCTTCATTCTTTGCAGGTAAAAGGATATCATCCATAAAATGTACACATCTCAGTGCAGGAAACTTCTGTCTTAATGGGGCGATGGCGTTGCCCACAAAAATTGACACATAGTAGGGCTATTGGCCATACCTTTTGGTAAAACCACTCATTCATATCTTTGATCAGGTTCTTCATGATTGCTTGATGGAACAGTAAAAGCAAATCTTTCACTATCCCTTGGACAAAGAGATATGGAGAAAAAGCAATCTTTTATATCAATCACTACAACAGGCCAACAGGCTGGTAGAGAGGACAGCAGCCGCAAGTCCAGCATTAGCCAAAGGTCCCCCTATTTCTCTACAGACCTTCATCCAAGCTTCAAGTCCCTTGTTCTTGTAAGGAGTGATAGCGGCTTGGCATTCCCTTGTGCACTGTTCATAGGCCAACTGTTTAATCAAGGGCATAGCAGTATCGGGGTCTCCAAAGACTTTCCCCGTTGCTTCTACTAATCGGGCTACAAAGTCAGAGAATGGCTCCATAGGTCCTTGAAGGATCTTGGTGAGGTTTCCACTCACTTCTCCCTTATTAGGTAAGGATTTCCATGCCTTTGTTGCAACTTCATTAATCTGCTCTTAAACCTGTCCTGGATACCCTGTCTGAGCATTGGCAAAGCGTCCCTGATCCAGCAGCATATCCCTATCCCAGGCAGCCTGGCACCCCCCGCTGCCATTAGCAGCAGCCTGTTCATTGGCAAACTCAATAAGAAAAACTTTCCAGTCCAAATACTGTCCCGGACTACGACAGGCCCGAGCAAGGTTAGTCCAATCACTAGTAGTCATGCAAAATCTGTGTAAGGCCTCAACCTGAGCTACGGTAAATGAGGCCATAATGCCATATGTCCTGACTGATTCCACCAGGGACTTGATCACCTTAAAGTCTAAAGGCTCATGATACCTTTGTTGATTAGCACCCACATAAACAGGATAGGCCAGATGTAGTCCTGTGCGGACTTTCTTCCACACTTCTGGGCAGAATGAACTACCCGAAACTCTACTTCCTCCCACTACAACATTGCAGGGAGGAGGATCCGAGGGGAACCGCCCAGGAGGTTCCTCCACCATTTTAGGCTTTTTCCTTTTCTTCTTCTGTCTATTCCTTAGAGACTGTTTCCGCATTTGACCTATCAACTCTTGTAACTCTTCTTCTGAATCTGTTTCATCTGTTTCCTCTTCTGTATCTGTCTTTTCTGAGTCTGTCTCCTTTGCGCTTCCCTGCTTTTCTGACCTCTCCTCTTGAAGCATTTCTAGGGCAGCTTGCCCCTTCTCTATAGCTGCCTGACAACATTTCTGATCCTCGAGGCAGCTACGCACTAAGCGCCACACTGGACGGACCCCAGGTCTTAGAATCCCCTGTTCCCGGGCAAAATCAAGGTCTTTCCCTAACTTGTCCCAGCTCGCCACCATGAGATTACCAGAGGCTGCGAACCAGGGTGCAATGGCATCGCATTCACTCAAAAATCTCTCTATGGTGCTTCTTTTTATTTTTTAGTTTCTTTCGCTCAAACAGCTCTTGAAGACCCAGAAAAATTGGATGAGACTGTGAGGTCCCCATGACAAAAACTTTCTATGCTGCTATGGCTAAATTCACTGTGCATCTTGCTACTTTCCGTTCACTGTTACTTGAACTTTTACTTTCAGTTCGCTGTTACCCTTAACTTACTTGCTCACTACCCTGAGATTTTATAGCCGCTTATTTCCCTAGGTCCTTATTGTCCCACTTTACCTTAGGAGCTTTCCAGTGCTGCCCTGACTGCAAGAAGTTCTGATCTCGGAGAGAGTTGAGTCCCTTTACGGTGGATTCGAGGATTCCCCGTACAGGCCACCACTTGCCGCGCCCAACCTCGACCAGCAAGGAAGACACGACCACAGGAGAGATCTTCAGCAGTTTTACCCCTAGGAACCTTTGATAGAATCTTCTGAGCTCTCTCTCTCTTCTGGCTCTCTCTCCCTGGAACCCCCCTGCACCATACTTAAATAGCTAGCACTGGCCAGTCCTAGCAAGCCATGTGGATCATGTAGATAGGCTGTCACTATGTGGAAGCTAGCGGGCCAGGCAGACATAGCCAAATAAGGACTTGTTTACTGCAAGGAGCGCTCACCGTTGGGAGGGTGGAAGGTGGAAACCAGCACCATCTTTGAGGCGCGCCACGTCGCAGCTCTCTACACCCAGTCAGTATTCCAACCATTTCAAAATTGAGAGAATAGAGTGAGACTTCTGGTTTCCGCCTCCATATCCACTTGAAACTTTGTGATTGTTCAGCCTCTCTAACCATTTGAAACAGAAAATAGGAAGGAGGAGGAGGAGAAGGAGATAGAAAATACCCTCTAGAAGCATGGCAGGAGATATCCCAGTAGGAGCAGCTATAATAAACATTTTGCTGATGTCCTGAAAGAGAATATCCATTCCTTAACATCATGCAATCTCCCCTCAGCATTACAATCCAGATTTTCCATTATTCCAAGCCCCACATTGGACATCACTTGTAGGCATGATGTTGTGGGCTCTTTTATTGTGTTCTTATATCTATGACACTTCCATACCTTATTCTATCCTAATCCCCTCCAATTCCATAACAATAGGTAGAACAAAATGAATAATAAAAAGAAAAGGGTTAGAGGTAGACTTCTTTAAACTACTTCTTGCTGAGTAGGGTCCATGAGTTCCCTGAGGCAAGCCCAATCTTCATCAATAAAATATCTCCAACCAGCCATCTACCAACCCAACAATCTAACAGTAGCAAATGTATCATCAGGAGCAAGCATCAGCAGGTACCAATATCAGCAGAGACCTGCAGGAGAGGAGGCAGCAGCAAAGGAAACAGCAGCTGCCATAGGCCCTCTCCAATATCTCCAATTTATATCCTCTCCAGAGTCCCAAATTTAAATGATTTGCAGTTGGGCAAATATCATACCACTCCTAGTATACAAAACATATAGTTACTTACTGTGAAGCAGCCTCTTATTCCTGGGATTAAAAGAAAAATATAGTCTCATAATATATTTGGCTTTTTAATATGACCAAAATTCTCAGTGTCCTCTCTCCACATCCTTATTTCTGACTTCTTTCCTAGGCTCTACATTGATTTTCTTAGTGACTGCATGCTACCAGCAATGAGGCAGTGTCCTTCTTTCTTCACATCTGTACCAGCGTTTGTTTGTCCCTTGTCTTTTCTGGTTTTCTCCCAACTTATTAATTTTTGGGGGATTTTGTACACTGATCACACTCACTTTCCCTTTCTCCTAAGTCCACCTTCCTACTCCCTTTCCATCCTCCTCCCTCACTGAGGTGCAGGGCGGGGGTGGGGGCATCTCTAAGATGTGTTGTGAATTTACTCTTTGGAGCATGTCCAAACTCCCTATTCATCTTATCTTAAGTATAGTGCACTTTCATGTACCAGGGATGCTAATGGTAATGGAAGTAATAAAAGTACATATCAAAGGGATAAATGAGCACAGTGCCATGATGGGCAAGTTTGGGGCTGTTGTATACTTGTAAAAAAAATAGATATAAATGTTAAATGCAAAAGCACAGAAAAATAGTTCAGAAAATCTACTACAAAAAACATCTAATATAGAAATTAAAAATCAATAATCTTGAGGATGGGGCACTTAGCCAACGATATAACACTTCCTTGGAAAGCGTGTGGCTTTACATTAAAACACTCATAAAAGACAGGAAACCAATAAATGGCCATATTATGTGGCTTTTAAAAGGGGGTAGATAGAAACCAGTGACATAAAGCAGTCATAGGGAGTGGTGAATAATGAAGCCAAAAAGTTTAAAGGGGGTAAAGAAATGTAGTAGAGTCAATGTCCAGTCCTTCTGAAAAGAATAATTTGGATAGAGCAAGAATGAACTATCAGAATAAATGAAAGAACGTTGAAAATTGAATTATTAAATTTACATTTAAGAAAAGGTCAACGATGAGGACTTGGATGTGGCTTATAGAAAAAGGTTGGCATACATGACATAATGACACTGGCAAAAGCTGAGATTGTATGTATTGGAGTGATAGTGTAAACGGCTGAACCACCAAGAATGGGCAGTGAGATAACCTAATTGTTTTACACATTCCTTCTTTTCATAATTGGGGCATTCAGGAGCAGGAAGAAGACATAGTTAAGGATACTTTTTGTCATGTCTGCATTAGTTTGTTAGTATTAGTACAGTTGTCAAAAGATTGAACCATCCTTTGATAAGTGAAGGATTTTAGTTTTAATAGTATTTTACTCTAGTGATGAAACTATATTGCTGAACTTCAACCCATGTGATTTGTGAGAAAAAATGTAGAGGTTTTGTATATGAACCTTTTTTTCCTCTTCTTTTACACACTATGTCCTGTGGTGGTTTGGATTATTTTTTCCCAATAGATTCAGGTGACTGAATAATTGGCCCATACAGAGTAGCACTATTAGGAGGCAAAATGGTCATTTTTACTATGTTCAACTAAGAACTCCATGAACATGGGACTTCTTTAATTGGTATAATGTGTTCTTTCTTCTATATTTTGATTAGTTATGTAGTGAAATCTATTTGGTTATATATTAAAATGGCTATAACAGCTTGATTCTTTGATTCATTTGCTTGGAATATCTTTGTCCAAACACTTTATTCTTTGATGGTAGGTCATGTTTCTTGTATGCAGCATAAAGATATGCACGGAGCCATATTGGATTTGGGCCTAGCCGCTTTTTGACTGCATGGTTCAAAGTGACTCTGGGCTGTTTGGCCACAGAGACTCACCCCTAAGATGACTGCCATAAGTCTTAAGATTGTTGGACAAAGCCTCTCCCATGAATTTCACAGCACAGGAAGATAACATTCAAGGGATGCCTCAACTCCCCTTAGTAGATACCAGTTATCTCCTCAGTCAACACCTTCCAGTGTCTCC